>NC_054557.1:10671947-10934447 GCF_017654505.1 Polyodon spathula
GCCTCCTGTTTCTTGAATTCATCTATATACCTCTGAGTGGCTGTCATCTTCTCTAGCTTTAATTGTCTTTCCCTGCAGAGTAAAGAGAGTTAGGAGATTAAATTACTAATTCTACATTTACAGTACATAATATAAGTGTACCTTCGTTATTATTTGTATTGGGATCATATTTGGGAATTAAAAACTTTTTTGTTGAACAAATATATGGCTATTAACATACTTTATATTAACTTATTGTTATACCCTCTTCTTAAACCAAAAAAAACATGTTTAACTTACATTTGATCTTCATCATAAATTTTCCTAACAATTTCATCAATCATCAGCTTCTCTTTCAAAAACTCTTCGTAAGCTTCTTGTTTCTTTCTCTCCTTCTCCTCAAGCTGCTGCTCCAGCTCCTGCTGATAGCGGACAGTCTCCTCATAGTGTCTCATCTCTTGCTTCGCCACCTCTTCTGAGGCTCTTTCATGCTCAAGCTTCATCTTGTGGGCAATTTCCGACTCTGATTTCTGAAAAATAAACAGGGTTTTCATTTAAACACCTTTAAGAGCTTTAATCACAATTGTTATTTTTTGGAAGCGGTCTTCAAGCAGAACTAAATGTGGAACAAACCACCAATGAGTAGTTTACTGTAGTGATTAGATCATTTCTTAACTGAATATTGCTGTAAAAATACTGATACAACTCTGTTTTGAATCTGATTATTTGCACATGTCCCAAATAGCCACTTACCAAATTCATTTGTAAACTAAACAGCTACAGTAAACATTTACACAAAAGCTTTTTAGTTGTTTTGTCCCAACATCTATTCTGAGGCACTGTTTAAGATACTTTGTAAGCTGCTTGTAATATACCAGGATATGTGCATGCAGAAATGTGTATAAACTTACCATTTTCTCATATCTCAAAACCTCTTTCTCAGCAATCTGTGCTGCTCGCTCTCTGTTCAGATAAGCAGATTTCAGCTTGCCTTCCAATTCACGCAGTTCTATGCTGTAAAAAAACATTTACAAAACTGCATTTGTGTAAAAAATAATAATACAAATAAAAAAATCCTAAAATAAATCAGTACACTAACATTATTATTAAAACCATAAAACTTATCAAGCACTGAATTACAATTAACAAAAAATCCCTCCCACTACCTTCTTAAATACTGTACTTACTCTTTATTCCTGTGTATATATCATATTTTGTATTTCTCTTATTTAAAAAACACATTTATTGAACTACACATGGTAATATATGGACATATAAAATGTAAAGTCAAGCCAAATTGCTCCACTACCACTTTTATTAGAATATGTTGGATTCCTGTACTGAGTAGTACATAGCAATATCGATTTGTAAATTAAATTAAATTAAATTAAACAATGTACTCTTATTTACCCCTTCTTAAGCATTTCTTTAAATACCTGTTCTCCCGCACTTGTTGTCTAATTTTTTCATCCTTCAGTTTTTCATAGCTTATCCTTGCCAATTCTTTGGCCATCCTCTCTTCTTGCTCAAGCTGCTTTTCTTTTAATATTCGGTCTTGCTCTGCCTAATTAAAACAGTAATAGTACATTGACACTGTTTAGGTAATAACTTTGCTCAATTGAGACAATCCAGCTATACTTACCTAACTCATTAAAACTGTGATGACCTATTTATAATAAAAAAAAGTACAGCAAGTATTATTATTATTATTATTATTATTATTATTATTATTATTATTATTAATAATAATAATACCTTATGAAGTGCTTCCTCTATTAGTGCCTCTCGCTGTTCCTCTTGGACCCTTCTAACGTATCGTTTCTTTTCAAGACGATCCTCACTCATCAGGTTGGCCTCGAACAATCTCTCCTTGGCAACGCGTTGAATCTGGTCTTCACGGAGGATCTCCTTTCGCCTTTCCTCGGCAATCAACTTCTTTTGCTGGTTAAGGGTCAAGTTACGTCGTAGACTCATTGAAGCCTGAAAATATTAATATATTTGGGTTGGGATAGTCTGTGTCACTGACAGGCTGCCATGATCGAAACACAAAGTAAAAAAAAAAAAAAAAAAAAAACATTCAGACTATTTTTTTTAGCGCATTGGAACTGTAGTCTTGAAAAAAAAAAAAAAAAAAAAAAAACTCCACTACAACCTGTCAATACGATTAAGTTATTTAACATAATGCAACTACAATGCTGTAACGCGTACACTTTCAATTACAAAAACAAGTCACGACAGCCGATCTTCATTATAACACTAAGTTAAATTATTGTGTGTATTTTTTTTAACTTACCATCACTGGTGCACAGTAAAATAACCAATGTATCCAAACCCGTTACAAGAAAAACTATTTGTCTCTGGTTTTTCTACGATCGTTTGTCAGTGTTGTCCGGGTAACCTGGCGCCATTACACATCCTAATAAGCTCTCTTCTGGTTGGTTACGTACCCTGAACCCTCCCGGTCACTTAGCAACAGTGTAAATAATCCTTGGCGCCGGGTTTTGGATGTCATTGCAAATAGAAACCTTGAGCAGTATTTTTTCCATTAAAAGTTGTTTTTAGTTCACTAATTATTTGTCCTTGTCTAAATATTGTCTACACTGTTTGTTTTGACAAGGTAATTCGAACAATCACTTGTGTACCAGTGTTATATTGAATGCATATTGTCCATTATACAAAATACAATGTACATGCTATTACAACACTACTTGTCTTAGCATTGAACCATTGTGCTGATACTAATAAGTTACTCGTGTTTACATTGGAAGTGACAAAGTGTCCATTCCCCTGCATATAAACACTCTGGAATCACCATGGACAAGCCATGCAGAATAACGTCACCTTCGGGTATATTGGATTTGACAGCGTGCCTACTGCACTGTGGGGGAAAAAACAGCGCTGTGTCACTCACATTTACATATGATGAGACAAGAGCCCATTGCACTGTGACACAGACTGGCCATGCACCAGGATCTAACTGTACAAGACTGGGCCATCTTCAGTGATGTTAGTTTAACGCCTTACTGATTTCATTTTTAAACTTTTAAACCAATCTAAGTTTTTTTTTTTTTTTTTTTTTATTCAATTAGACAAAGAAAGTTTTGGCAGTCTTGTGGGTTTAAAAGAGAAAACCTGTAGCTCTAGCTTTATTCTATCACTGTAAGTTGCTGCAGAACGTAGGGAATCTTATTTGAAGTGAATAGATCAGAAATAAAATAAGAAGACTATGACATAAGCCTAAGAAAGCAAACATCAAGTGCAAGTCATTTTGAATAGCTGTCCCTGGAGGGTAAATCATATAACATTTATGCATGGTTTAACTGCTTCCCCTTGCTCCCCCCTCCACTCCACTCCCCTCGCTTCCCCTCCCCTGTCTTCTCTTCCCCTCGCTTCCACTTGCTCCCCCTCCCCTCTCTGAGGTCAGCAGGTGCTTCTATTGCTTATCTAGACAGGGGATCTTAGTGCATTGCTCTGAGCTGCTGCTTGAAATCCGATTAGGTGACAATGATAATGGCAAAATATTAACTGCTCTGTTTCCACAACTTTAATGGCCGATATAAAATAACCTATTACATTAAAGACGAGTTAACTTTACCAATTAGTCAAATGTGCCTAATTTGCTGCAGCTGGACAGCACCTGCAGAACACTGTAAAATGAGGCTGGAAGATTTATTCTGTCTTTTAAATATTGATAATGCCATTTTTCATTTCGGTGACATGCAGCCCCATTGGGAATAATTATGGTAATAAGCCTTAATGATTTTTGCAAATAAATGATCAAACAAAGTTGCTGCTTTTGATTTATATTAATGAAGGCCTTAAGGAGAGAATTCATCAGGACCCACAACTGCCAGTGTCTCAATTTATCTTGTTTATACTAGTGTACATGCATATATATATATATATATATATATATATATATATATATATATATATATATATATATATATATATATATATATATATATGATATGAAAGATTAAGTATTCTTCATGCAATTTGCTCATGGCATTCTCCCATGTGCTTTTTTGTCATGTTATCATTGTAATGCGTCAAAATCTACATATCAGAGCTTTACTCATACAGATCTGTTGTTACTAATTATTGTAACATCTCTTGTTGGCTGTGCATTATAGTGTGTTTTGCAACACAACCATTAAAATTAATTACAATTATTCCCAGACATTAAATAAGCCAACTGTTTGTGATTAAAATCTTATACATCTATTTTTTAAACTTCAGAGGAATTGATAGCCGCGTGCAATGGACAATGCTCTGATCTTATGGATTGTGGAAGTCCAAAGCTAAGTGACCACACATGATATGGAGTAGTCCTATTACAAAGGGTTAGCTCACTGTATGGAGCATTATGAGTGAGCAGTTTTTCCTCTGGAGTCACACACCAAGGTGTTTATAACATATTTCAAGTTTTCTTTCCAAGCATTAACTGCAGAAGGAAGTTTGGATAAACACCCCAGTTCCAAGGGTGTGAAATCAGGTATATCAGCATTGACAACAGGAAGAGACACGTTACTAGCAGTGAAAGGTCCCATATGCAATCATTAGCGACAGGATGGTCAAAATGACCAGCCAACCCCTTTCATTCTCCCCTTGTTCAGAGAAAAAATGTATTTGGTATTTAATGGGTTAAAAACACTTTTTTCCTTCTAAAATAAAGTCCCAGCATAGTAGTCACAGCACTGCAATGAAGTCAGGGGAGTTAGGTGTCAATTGGTTCTCAATGTTTCTTTAATCACTGCAGTGTTCATTTTATAAAATCAAGATGGACTGTAGTGAACGTGTATGCAAGGTGGGTAGTTTTTCTCATTACAGTACAGAATACAGAAGCAAACACTAATCTAATTGTGTCAACATGGGTAAATAATTAATTATGAAAAGCATAATGTCCTGACATAAAGCATGAAGTCTTAACTGTGGAGGCAGAGGGTGACTCTCAGACCTTTCAAGTCTCCTACAATGTGCTTGTCTCACCTAGCGGTGCCACTGAACACACAGTCATCCACTATCAACCAGAAAAATATAGGGTATTTAAAACTTTACAGGATCTATTGAACAACTGAACTTTCTCCAATTACAGCCTGATCATTTGTATTGGCAGATTTACATATTATATGTGTTCCATGAATCTCTAATTAGTTATAATTATTTTTAATTTAATGTTATTGTTTGTTTTTCAGAAAAAAATACCTTTAATGTGTAACATTCCTTAAAACTTCACATCAATTTTCTTGACTTATAGGATTACCTCCTTAACTGGGATATTAGGGAGCATTATGACTGGAAAAAAAAGGTGGATGAATAAAAAAAAGTGTTATTGAGTGTTTCAGCTTCCTCTGCCTGTCGCAGTGGATCAAAAGCCTGTTGTTTCAGAAAGAGTTTATTTATCTGGGTGTCAGCAAGCTGTTTATTAGTACAGCTACACAATTGGTCAGCTGTGAAAATGTAAACAAATTTGCCTAGACTGGAGGCCTGTCCATGTCAACAAGCAGTCAGTTGGTTGTTATCTAAATGATAACGCAACCTCCCACTGTATCTTGGTATTTTTTTGTTTTTTTATTATACCTGTTCACAGATTATAATGAACCCTCTTTAATTAATTCTACTGAGACTTCTTTGAGGGAAACTGTCCACTTTTTTTCTATTTAGTTGTTAGAGCCCTCTTTCCAAGTTTGAACTCTGCTAACAGACTATTTATCAGGATGGCAGATGTTCTCAGGAGAGTGTCGACAGCCGGCCAGGCCCAAGCTGATTGACAGCCTGCCCAGTGGAGATTGATTTTAATGAAGCCCAGAATAAACAGGAAGATTAAGAAGTAGTGTAGAGCAGTGACACATTTTCCCTTCACCTTTCTCTAGAAAATTCGAGGCTGGCTGTGCAGCTGATGCCTGGCTTTCGGATATAAATGCATCTGGTTTCTCATCTGTTTTGTATCTGGAGGGTCTTCAGAACAATAAAATAACCAGGATATGTTTTTATATCTGCCATACCTGTGGTATCGCTAGGTTATCTTTTTTAAAGTACATGTATGGATGTGTTGTGAAACTAGTCAGCAATACTTTATTTCTTACGATTAGTGGGAAAAAAACTGATGCCCTTAATGACTGAAATTCAGAAATATTTGCTGAGTTCTGATAAAGTGGCTCTATATTTCCTGTATTTTTCATTCACCTTATCAAGTGACAGCAATCAAGGGTCACACCAGTAGCAGAGTGGCCTCTCAAGGATCTATTTTTAGTGTAAATGATGGATGAAAAACTCTTCCAATGTTCAGAAAAAAAGGAACCAATTTAGTCTCCTCAGGGTATCTCTGCAAGGATTTGACTGTTGCTCATGTGACGTGATTACAATCAGTGAGGAAGCATGTCCCACAGAGCATCATTAGACGCTGGCTTCATTTTCAAAGCTTGAGCAAACTTATTTCAGGAAAAGTCAGCCTGTCACGTACCTGTCCTGCAGTGATCATCAGGTGCTCTCCTATCAGCAATATTAGTCTGGGAGAGATTATTTTGCAGTTTCTTCAGTGATGTATACATGCAAGGATGCTAAGAGTTAGCCTAAGGGCTCAGTCGCTCCAAGACAGCATTTGCAATGACCTCTGCTGTCTTGGTTACTCAGGTGTAAACCTTAATGTTACTAGCAAGTACCGTCCATGTCTTCCCACAACATTCAGCATGTGCACCTTAATCCTGACCTGCACTTCTGGGGTTCAGTCTTGGACATTTACAAAGCAAACCTGGCCTCCTTTGCTTAACTGTGCTGTATTAAACTATGTGGTGGTGTCAAAATGCATTATGTGCTGGAAGCAACATTTTTACACTACTAGACCACTAAGACTTGAACCTTCACCTCCAGGTGTGAAAAGCATATTATCACCCCAATATTGCACAAGAGTAGTTTTGTGTACCATATGTACCTACAAGACTCTAATTGTTTGCAATATTCATTATTCACATCATGTGTGGTTTTCTTAACACACGATGCACTAATTTAGTTAATTACTGCTTCACAGCTCACAGCAGAGATGAATTACATTAAAGCTCAATGCCATTAAATTGGATGGACTGTGAAACACATGATCAGGTTTTCCCTGGGCCTATACAAAGCTTGGATATTTCCATGAAAAAAAAAAACATTTGGAAATGGCAGAAAGATGCTGTTGGTTACTTTTTTTTATGACGCGAACACTGGCAATGCTGGCAATAAAAAATGAAAAGTGAGAAATACAAATTACATTTAAATGAGCTCTGGGAGCGGTACAGAAAGCAGATGAATCACATTACAGGTGTCTCAGATGAAGACAATGTGGAACTGAAGCTCCACTTTGAGAATTTCCCCAGCTGTTAACTTTCAAACACCCAACTGGGAGCGAGTGAGACACGATCCTTTGACAAATCTCAGAGGTTACCAGTCTGAGGCCTGCGATTCCACTTGGAATTGAAATTAATGGAGCGTGGCTTAAATTTGTCTAATATTGTTTCAAAGCTAATTTTTCTGTCTGATGATTGCTTGTCTGAATGCATTTGTTTGTGCTTCCTTTCATACGTTAATACAGTCTAAGGAAATCTATTTAGAGATAAAACACAAGGCCCTGCCTTTTATCTTGTTAAGCAGCTGCTGCAGATAAAACGTTTAGTCTGATTAGCTTCTGTCCCCAGAAAAAGACTTAACTGTGACGATGGAAACGGGACACCATGATGTTATAATAGCTTTATGTAATTGATGCTTTTCATGATATGTAATTAATTAATGGGAACAGCCATTCTTTTTTAATCCTTTTCATGTCTTTGATTCATAAGCAGCATTATATACCTCAACACAAAGGCTTTACTGTGGTCCCCTATGCTTTTGAAAGGATTATTATTTTTTAATTCTAGGTGAGATATTTTTAAATTCTATAATAAATTGTAGTTTTATAGAACTCCATCTTATACTGAATGATGTACTGCTCTTATGATTGAAATACTGGCAGTGTCGATATCTTTATAAATGTCAGATGTGTCCTAGGTGTTTCTGAAGTCGTGACTGTCTGAAAGCGTTTCGCTCCCAAGACGAGGGATTGATTTCTCATTAAATAGGTTGGCATTGGGGGTGCTTGAGTAATCACAGGACATTCTTGATGTGTATTGTTGAGGGAGGGTTAGGTGAGTGGTGATCTGTTGCCAGGCAAGTGAAAACAAGTTTCACTGGTGGACTTTGTTTTAGATGCTTCAATAGTAAGAGTAAATAGGGACTTAGATAGAGCAGGGACTACGTTATTTAAAATACATTTAAAAAATGAATACAAATCTGAGACGACGGAAACCCATAACCGCAAAACACCCAGTACTGCAAAATTTAGAAATCCATCAAAGAACGAAATTCAAATGACAAACGTTTCCTTTGACGTCACAAAAAAAAACAACAGATTATTTAGTTTCCTTTGTATTTCTTAGACGAATGAGAGGAATGATAAAATTCTGTTTAATTAAAAACCTCGAGCATGTTTTCCCTGATATGTTTGGCTATTTTTAGAGGTGCCGGATATTCTCAAGCTCCTCTGTTATCCCTTCACTCAAGATGATTGCATGCACTGTGTCCAAGTGAGACGCCACCACTGGCACAGAATGAAATCCCTTTCAAGCTTGTTTACAGCTCAACTCTTGTCATACTCCTCCCCTGAGCTAGGTGGATTTTTTCCTCCTTCCTGCTTTGCATAAGAGGAGACATAACACACACACACTGTGGCCAGCTGTTTAGAGGTTGAACTGAAGCTACCAGGAGTACACTGAAGCCTCTAACCTCTCTACAAGCAAAACATTTTGGGACTTTACACACAAGGTATTCAGACTATTCCATTGAATGCTACATTGCTATTATGCTTATACACACACACACACATATACATATATATATATATATATATATATACATACACACACACACACGTATCTTTAGCTGACTTTGAGAATTATAACTGCCTTGCTCTCTCCATTCACCTTTGCACTCTGCCAGCATCATCTACTTTACATACCCAGAAACAGTGAGCAGGTGGTATCGCTGGTGCTGAAAAGTCCTTTGTCACATGAGTTGAATTAAAGGAGGGAGTCAGTATATCAGGTAGCTGGACTTTTCAGGCAAGCTGCCAGAAAGTTAAACAAAGAAAACATACTTGATCAACAGAATCCATAATCACACTGCAAACATTATAAAAAGACAAGGGAAGTTAAACTTTTCTTTTTAAGCTGCCTCATCATTAAAATCATGTTTGGATTCCCGCAGTCAGAGACTTTCCTCAGTCTACTGCAAGCCTTCTACATATTATTTTCCATTGCCCAGTTCCTTCGTCTCTTTTGGCTTCTTGACAAATGTGATTGGTAAAAGAGTATTTCTTTTTTTTAATGATCACATACATTGTTTCACAGTGACAAAACTGTCCAAAACCTCTAAAAAAACAAAAAGATTAAAGAAGACCAGGAGAATGTACGCAGCGTATAAGAGGATTTCAATGTCTAAATCACCCAATATTTGTCTACTGGCAGATTAGATCCAGATTTGGTGAATCAACTTTACTGAAGCTCTCTGGTGAGGCTGAGTCAGCAGTGCTAACAATCCTTGTCAAAAACATCGTCTCCCGTGAAGAAAGAACTAAACAAACAAGATTGGTGTGGACTTTTTCAACCAATTAAATATACGTGTGGCCGTAACCAGAATATATGTAAAATGCAAAAAGATTATATTATATTATTACCCACGTACTGTGGCAATTTTGCTAGTGTGTGTTGCTGGTATATTTTATGGAGCACATCAAACCACCTGAAATTCTACAATTACAGAAACGTTCTACTTAATTTAGCTAGATACTTTTAAAATGTAACTGTGGCCCCAAAATTATACACTCAGGTTTGAAGTCTCATCATATACCTCTATCCAAACGTACACCTGGCTAGCCCCTAATCCACAGTACTGGAAAGGGCTGTGTTAATGTATTATTATCAGTTTTATTACTACTAGGTTCACATTGCAAATGGAACTAATCACATGGAAAATTAAATTTGGAATGCTCTGCCCTGGAGTGTTTTACCCTCGAAATGAATTTCAATGAACTGGCCAGGAGACATCAAAATTCTTTCTCCTACAAGGTGTATTGCTCTGTGGACTCTTGAGATGCAAGGTTTAGGTCAGGTAGGACAGCAATTTTAAAGAAGTGAAAAGAATGAAGTCTTTTGCTGTAGGGGGCTCCCCAACACATGATGGCATTCTTTTCCACTTTATTTATCACTACTGAGAATTGCTGCTGGTCTGTTTCAGTGGACCCAGGGCTTATTGGCATGCATGATGTGTGCTCTGCATCTGCGGCTTAATTATTTACTCCTCATAGTATAAATAGAATGGAATAATAGAATAACATTGTGTTGGTGTTCTGAATTCTGAACTCCAAAAATGAATTCAGCCATGATTTTAAACAATGAAACAAGCAAAACAAAAACAGTGTTTCTAGCAGTATGGATTATTTATTATTTTAGTATTTTATTAAGTATAGCCTCCCCTTATTCACCAGACCAGTTTTAAATAACCTGCTTATTTTGTTCACCTGAAAGCATTATTTCAATGCGTAATATTACACATCAGTTTAACTTTTACATAATAAAACATGGGTGTTTTTTGGTCAGTAAGCTACTGTAGCTTGAAATAACACAGTAAGACCAGACAATTAGTGGTGCGTACATTTTGGCATGGAGTACTGTGCTAATGCTATTACTAGGGCAGCAGCATATGTTTACGTGTAGATAGTTTTGTGCAAGCTGTTTGTATTCTTTTGAATAATGAAATACATGTCCATTTTCTACAGTGCTTGTTGGAGTATTGTGTATACAAAACAAAAATGTCAGTTAAAGTAATGCCTTAATTTTGCATTCTGTCCTTCGCTCCCTCAACCGCTAAACCCTAATCGTCTCTCTGAAACACAATTATCAAGAGGGTTATTGTAAGTAGAAATCTTATTTGCTGATTCTGAATAGTGAATAGCATGGCATTATGCTTGGTAACCCACATCACTGATTACAAAGCTCCAGAATGCTTTACCTTTAAAATGAGTTCAGACCCCCTGGGTCAGCTGTTTTATTTTCTTCTATTCCCTTTGTGGATTGTGCTTAGTTTGAGCCTCAGACTTCTAGATTCAGTCACTTAATGACTTTCCTTAAGCTGCAGGTTACAGAAATGCCCGGCACAGATAAACATCTCCCCAGACAGGCTGCACCTCTCATAAATCTGCATGCATGTGTCAAATCAAGAAACACAACAGGTAGCGCTGTACTAAAAGCAATTATGTTCCAAAGCAAGCAAGAATTATCTGATGCAATATGTCGGCATTCATGCTTCATTCACGTATCAGTAATAACAGATACATGGAGGATTCCAGCAGTTGGGTTGTTTAAAATTGCATTTGATATTAATGATTATACAGTCTACACTGGAAGCAACACATGTATTACATTAATAACCATTCTGTACTGGATACCCCTTTGCACCTGACTGCAACATACATGATCAGCTTTCCAAAAACTAGAACGCAATTTCCTTTAGTATAAAGCTGTTCTATGGTTTGCCCTTCAAATTGCTAGAATTCATGGCATCTAAAGACTGAGGCTAGAAAAACAGTTGAGTACTTCAAAGATTACTATTACTGTCAGATAATCACTACCAGTTAATGTAGGTTTGCCATGATAACTATCTCTTAGATCATTTCAAAGCTCCAGTACTTCTTTATAAAAGCTGGACATCCAAAAACAATTACATTTAAGAAAAAAAAACAATAAAAAACCTTTAATTTATATGCGTTCCCCTTTCTAACACCTGATGGAGCTCTTTCATGAAAATCACCCCCAAGTTTGTGCTGCGATATACTGTACCCAAGTCTCTAACGATAAAGTGCAGTTACTCTCATCTTAAAACTGGCATCGATAGCAAAGTAAACAATATTGGCTATAACAAATCTTTGAGCTTGTTTGTAATGTAAATGCATTACAAAACCTACTCATTTCGCCCAAGCTTTATATTTGACTGTCATAGTTGTGTGGTAACAACAGCAAACGAACAGCTAATTCTTTAATTGAGAATGGAATTAAAAGCAGGCTACAGTGAAAAGTAAATGCATTTGTGCAATTATCCATCTTGTAGTTATTTAATTACTGAGCTTCTACAAAAATACCTATCTGAATAGCAAATAAACCGTGACAAAAAACAAAACAGAGGGTATGGATGCATTAGCTTTCTTGTAGCTTGCTGATTCTGAAATTAGATGGCTCTGCTCAAAGATGAAACATTTCAAAGTTGTTTGGTTGTTTGTTTGTTTTTTTTTAGACCTTTGACTCTGGCAAAGTATCTGTGCATTAATCAGTTCGGCATGAGAACACAGATAAGCATTTATTAAATGATGTGTCTGAAGATGTTTAATGTGTCATAACCTTGTTCTGTTAGTGCTGTTCATCAGTACTTAAAGCTGCTTCCTTTCAAGGCATTCTTTTAGCGTGAAGAGTATTTAGAAGGATGATGGTAGGCAATATCCCAGGCCAATAATAGAAAACATTACAGGTGTTAAGACTATGAAATAAATTTACCATCCATGCATAGGTGTTCTAAACATGGTGTCAAAAATCCACTTTCTTAGATCTTGTTAGCACAAAGAATATGATCATTTTTGTTCTTTGCTGGTATTTTATGTTTTAACCTGGAATAAGCAATACAACATAATTGATAAAGTTGCTACTACTTCCTGGAAACTAATCAAAGTATTGGGAAGCAGAAGTTTAATCAATAGCATTGTGTTTGCATATCCTGAGTTAATTAAAAAAATAAACCGGTGAAGAAGTAAAAGACCTTGCCACAACCGGAGAAGGACCTGTAAAAACATTAACACAGCTAAAAAAGGTATGATATTAAAGCATGTGCTTCATCTAAATAACTATGTCCATACTGTACTAACATAATAGTGTTAATCAGGTATTTATGTTAAATAGGATACAAAAAAGAAACTGCCAAGGTAACACCATTGAATATTTTGACAAAATCTAATTTGCCACAATCAACCAGGTTCTGTTTCACTTTAGGGTAAGTCAACTCATGTCATTGTCCCTCTGGCATGAAACAATTGCTTCCAAGAGAAACAAGACAAAAAAAAAGTGCCCACCTGTCCACATACTGGTTTGTTTTAGTAGCATTTCCAATTCCCATTGTATTGTGTAAGGGGCAGGGGGATGCAACTCTGGCTCTCAAGATCCAGCCCAGCAGGATTTTACTCCAAGCAGGTTCTGAGGTAGTTAACCGATGCTGCAAAGAGGCAATTAACTAAATGTAGGACCTGCTTGGAATAAAGACCGGGACTGGAATGGATATCCTAGGCCATTGTTGAGTACCAATGGTCTAGGGTAAAAAAAGACTCTTTTGTAATAAATCAACTTAACTAATTAAAAGGACTTCTAAAAATAAGGATCAGCAAGAAGGAACTCTGCTGTGTTCTCATTTGTTTTATCTAAAAGTTTTTTTTATTTACAGCACAATAAAAGGAACCATGCCTTGATTTCCTCATTGACTGAACATTCTTAAAAGAGCAAAACATATCAGACAAATACCAAGCACATAAAAAACGGGTTACTTTTAATTGGAACAGTTCAACAAATTTAAATGAGAACGAGCTACTGACTGTAAATCATCATCTACATTCCTAAAATCTACAGGCAGCTGTGTAGCAAAAATACCATGGATATGAATAGTCTTCCTCCTCACTTCCAGTGCATGACAGAACTCTACTAGTTTACACTTTGCTGCATGCCTAATAAGCCATTTACAGTAACATAATTTGCTAAAAGTAGCTGCCATATGGAAAAACATGCAGCGTGTTATAAGTTATGCAGAACTGTACTTTGGTTTTACCTTACAGCCCATTCTAACAGGTCCAGCGCAATTTGATTTCTAAAACCCTACAGACTTATTTAGCAAAGATTCTGAATGTGTAACTAGCTCTTGAGTTTTTTCATGACGGCATTATGGTCCAACTTTCATTGAAAGTTCACTTAGTAAAGCTTAAGAGCCTGGCAGCAGTACACCCACATACAGGTGCATGTTAAAAATGTAAATATGAATGTCATAGAACTTAAAATTCTGTGTTCACATGCTTTTTTATATTATATAAAGTGTGGAATAATTTAATAGCTTTTCCGACATTTACAAAATATAAAAAAAAAATGTAAAAGGTGTAATGCAAATAATGAAAAAAAAAAAAACCAAAACAACACATTTTAACTTTCTGATTTTTCTTCCGCTACATAGTTTTGTTTGTCCTTTGATTTGTCAAGATGCTTACAAGTCTTGCTGACATCGTCCCCGTTTTCACAAACAGGTGCCGCTTTCTTTTTTGAGGACGCACCTCCCTTCTGGAGGATCTCGGTGGCCTCGTGCTCAAGTACCTCGGAGGGAGTCAGAGGCTCCAGCTGAATGCTGCCTTGCTCACTTACATCAGAACTAACGGATTCCAGTTCATCCAGCTTCCTAAAAAACTGTTCAACAGAAACATTGTCTTCACGTTCCTCTTTCAGGTCCACCATCTCAGCATCGTTGGCTGAAGAGCTTTTAGGGGGCTCTTTTGTCTCCTTGGTTTTCTCAGTGTTTATAGGGCTTTTGCAATGGGTCGGTTTCTCACACGGCTGACTTTTGTCATTTTCCTCTATTTGCGCATGGTTGTCATCGGAAACCGTTTTTTCTGTTTTGCTGTCCATGGGGGTTTCAGACTTTATATCGCTTCCTTGTGGCGCTTCACGGAGGTCACTCTCCTTTTCCAAAGTCACTTCTGAATAGCTGCTATCAGGCCCTTCCGTCACAGCTTCTTGGCTTTCTGCAGCTTTCTCTCTTTTAGCTTCCTCCAAAGAATGATTACTGATAAGAAAAAAAATAGGGTAAATGGTATAAAAGATGACAATGATGCAAATGTAATTCCAAACAGCTAATTCTGACACTAATTCCAAAATTACCTTTCCATAAATGGGGAGCTTTCTTCATCAGGTATGTTTGGTGCTGCATCCTTCTGCAAGGTAGATGTATGCATTATTTATAATTATTAAAAAACAAAAACAATATCCAATCATATTCTTCTCTTTTCCAAACCTGGTGTATAGCTGTGGAACTGCATTGTCGCTCTAGGGGGAGGAGTCTTAAATGCACACTTTCATAAGATCACTTTAAAAAAGTAATTGTGAGCAAAAAGTGAAGAGTCTATATATATAAAAAAAAAAAAAAAAGAAATTACCTGAGAATTGCCTTTTTGTGATGTTTCATAAGCATTATCCTCTGGCCTAAAAAAAAAAAAAAAAAAACACCCCCCCCCCCCCCCCCACACATATTATTTCATAAATACTTCTTCAAAAGTTACCTTGGAAAAATATTTTAAAAAATTCCTTCCAAATCACCTCAATTAGTTAAAAAATAAACATGTTAAGATGCTTATCAAGGCATCCTCCTGATTAATGTACTGGGTTTACAGAAAAACATCCTACTGCTAAGACAGCACAGTCCATGCCTTCCATTAAACCTGCTAAAGTCATCAGTTTTAATACAAACATAACCTTTTGTTTATAAGTTGCAGGTAACTATCTTTGTTGATGCTGCACTAAAGCCAATTTTTATCTGCTGAAGTACCGCACAGGATCCTTCCACATCTGACTTGAAGTGTTATTAATCATGGAGTAAATGATTCATGACCTCAATGAGCCTTAATCCCTGCTACTACAAGGAACATTTAGCACAAGAAACAGATGCATCGATTCTTGCTTTGCTGGAATCTAGGGAGGCCAATGGCGTTAAAGAGATGCAAACGTTCTCAAAACAAAGGTTTTACATTTTTTCTTCAGATATGGGCTACAGCACTATGAAGATATGGTGAGATTGCCATTTAATTCAAAAAGATGATCCTGCTGATAAAGCTGCATAATCACTTCCCATTATCTCTTCCCCACAGCCTGATTAATTGTAATAATTTATTTGAATATAAGAAAACAGATGCCAGCAACTACTTATATAGTACTGTTCACTGGCAACTTGTAACAAATAACTAACATTAATATTTGCAAAAACTAAAAAAATTGTTCACAACAAATGATACTTTCAAACAATGTTTAGGTCAGGGGAATTGGATGTCTCCAAAGTATTTAATCATATGCAGTAATGCCACAAAGATGAAGTAGCACAATTCTGTTGATTCTGTTTCATTGATCTTTTGATCTTTACATATTAAGAAATGATATATCATTTATCAGAAAAGAGAAACAAAAAACAGGGCATCTGCACTTTAACATGCACAATGAAATTGTGCAAGGCAGCAACTAAATTACCAGCTCAGTCCTCCATATACATTGAAAATTATTATTATAACTACCAAGTCTATGGTCATTGTAGTACTTGTTATACTACACAAGGTTAAACATGTGTTATCCATCCAAATATCATATTATAAGCTAACAATACAATACAAGATTCAAGTTGTTTTTCATTGCAGTATTTAGTTAATTCACATTAGCAACTTCTCCTACTTTGCATAACATTTTACATATTGACCAGCCCCAGACAGCCACTATCTGAAACATGTCAGCATAATATCTACTTTGACTTTAGTTTATACAAACGTCAATAAATGCGGATATGAATTGCTTCAGAAAGCAAATACTTACTCAGTTTTTCTTGATTCAGCATTGCACACTTTAGGAGTATCTGAAAATGTTTTTTTAAAAACAAAAACAAATCAGATACATTCAAAGTGAGGAACATTTTCATTTTGCAACTGTTTACAGTTTAAATTTAAAATAAAGTAAGTACATTTAAACATTTTTATTACAGTAAAAGGTAAAATGCACCTACCACTCTCAACGATTACTTGACAGGTGTGGTTTGGTCTGTCAATCAGATGTTTGCTCATGTCGTTGGCACCAGATGCATCAGTTAGAAAATCACAGTTGAGACAAACTAGTGTTATACCCCTGAAACAGAGAATTACTCTTCAACACAAACACCACCATACTTAAAAGCGAAACACTGTACTTAAATAGGAGGACACTTATAACCCAAGTTATCGTCTATTAACATTATTTCCCAGAGCCATTTATAAATAATACATTAAAAAAGCATGTTTACTTATAGCAAATGTTTTATTTAATTTTTATAAATATATAATATTTTTGTAACACGACAAAACATATAAATTACTGGATTCTTTTAAAGAAGATGCATACCTTAGTTTATTTGAATGTTTCTTACATTTCCGGAACTTCTCTCTGGAGAATGCACTGTGA
Source organism: Polyodon spathula (assembly GCF_017654505.1). Classification (NCBI taxonomy): domain Eukaryota; kingdom Metazoa; phylum Chordata; class Actinopteri; order Acipenseriformes; family Polyodontidae; genus Polyodon; species Polyodon spathula. The sequence continues at coordinate 10,689,260 of NC_054557.1, forward strand.
AATCTGAAAAGGACAAACGGACATGTGATATAGCATATGCGCATATATATATATATACACAGCTCTGGAAAAAATTAAGAGACCACTGCAAAATTATCAGTTTCTCTGGTTTTACTATTTATAGGTATGTGTTTGGGTAAAATGAACATTTTTGTTTTATTCTATAAACTACTGACAACATTTCTCCCAAATTCCAAATAAAAATATTGTCATTAGAGCATTTATTTGCAGAAAATGACAACGGGTCAAAATAAAAAAAAAGATGCAGTGTTGTCAGACCTCGAATAATGCAAAGAAAATAAGTTCATATTCATTTTTAAACAACACAATACTAATGTTTTAACTTAGGAAGAGTTCAGAAATCAATATTTGGTGGAATAACCCTGATTTTCAAGCACAGCTTTCATGCGTCTTGGCATGCTCTCCACCAGTCTTTCACATTGATGTTGGGTGACTTTATGCCACTCCTGGCGCAAAAATTCAAGCAGCTCGGCTTTGTTTGATGGCTTGTGACCATCCATCTTCCTCTTGATCACATTCCAGAGGTTTTCAGTGCGGTTCAGTTCTGGAGATTGAGCCGCCCATGACAGGGTCTTGATCTGGTGGTCCTCCACCCACACCTTGATTGACCTGGCTGTGTAGCATGGAGCACTGTCCTGCTGGAAAAACCAATCCTTAGAGTTGGGGAACATTGTCAGAGCAGAAGGAAGCAAGTTTTCTTCCAGGACAACCTTGTACTTGGCTTTTGAATTAACAAAAATGTTAATTTTACCCAAACACATACCTATAAATAGTAAAACCAGAGAAACTGATAATTTTGCAGTGGTCTCTTAATTTTTTCCAGAGCTGTGTGTGTGTGTGTGTGTGTGTGTGTGTGTGTGTGTGTATATATATATATATATATATATATATATATATATATATATATAGTGTAAAAATTTTCATACTACTTCTCTTATTGAAAACAGTGTCTAACCAAACTAATATATTTTAGTAAACAAAAAGGAACACACATCTGGAAAAGCGTATTTCCACCGTAATGCAAATGGTAAACAGAATAAAGCATGCCCTTCATTGCTAATCAGAAGCAAGAACTGAATGCTAAATGAATTGATACTTTAAATGAAAACGGCAATGTAAAGTGGTACCTGATCATGTGCTTTGCATAGGACTTATTGCAGCTGGTCTTGTACCTACATACGCCACAGGTATAAAGTGTCAGGTAGTGAGCAGCACAGTCTTCAATGTCAGTGGAACATTCCATGCACTTCTGGATTCCAAAGTGAACACTGTTTGAAACGGAAACATTTATAAAATACTTGTTTCTGTAATGCTTTAGTGTGAACCACTGCCATTACGTACACACATTTTAATTAGATATACATATCCCTAGCCAAGAACATTAACACTTACAATGAAATCTTAATCCACAGCACAAGTTCCCTGAAATTGGTTAAGTCTGTTCCCAATAGCATCCAATACAGGCTAAACCCAGTTTCACCACAGTTAGATGAGCTCAAGATAGTTCAAATGGAGGTATGCCTTGCATGAGAACTAGGTTACTCCAGGGGATTTAAAAAAAACAAAAGAACATAAAACAGAGTCAAGCATATTCTGAAATGTTCACCTTAATTTCTTTAAGGAACGCTCAAGCAGCCTTGAATTGCTTAGCTTTTCTTGCTTCTTGTGCTGGTTTGTAGATCTGGACCTCCCTTGATTTGATGGTGCTTTGGCTGACTGTTTTGCGGTGGGGCTGTTGGGAATGATGCTGACAATAGATCTGCTGCTTGCATTCGGAGACGATGGTGAGTCACCTGGAGATACTAAAGAAGCACGAATAGTAACCTAAAAAAAATAATTATTAAAAAAATTAATTACCTCATAAAACAACACTTTATGAAACAAGGATCAATAAATGTCAACTCACACATTAAGCATTTATTTATTTCGTTTTTCTTTATTCCATCCTCGCTCAATAGAACTAACAAACTTTTCTTCTTTCTTATTGTGCTAGAGAAGATAGTTCCGAGGTAATTACCATTTGCTGTGTCTCTCTCTCTCTCTCTCTATATATATATATATATATATATATATATATATATATATATATATATATATATATATATATATATATATACACACACACACATATATACATATAAATATATATATACACACACACACACACATATATATATATGTATATATATATAAATATAGATATAGATATAATAACAGTGTTAAACACAGGACTAGTACAATCACATGACTGAAATCAGTCCTGTTAAAAAGACTAACAGATCCAACCTTGGTCCCAGGAGGCAGCCCTTCTAATGACTTTGGTTTTCTGAATGTTCGGTGATGCTGGGTTTTGTGGTCCAATTTTTCCTTACAGGTCAAAAACTGGAGCCTGCATCTGGTACAACGGTGAACTCCTTTTTTCTATTAAAAAGAAGAACAAAAATAAAGCTCCTTATACTGTAGGTCGCATGGTCTTTTTCATGTTGCGCATACGGACTATTCAATTAATGCACTGGCTTTGTTCATGTTTATTGAGAACACACTTATAAACATTAAAACTCCTAAGTTTCATTTAAAATGATAAATATAAATCAGGTTAAAATGCAGGGGTAGACACTAAACAGTGGTAGTAGTTGACTTTATTTTTATATTTGGATAATATCCTCTTTGTGCACAATAAATGTTTTAATATGTTCTGCCATCAGGAGACAGCTAACAGCAATTGCCATACTGTACAAAAGAATACCAGCTGCACCACTCATTGACCTGGTGCCCTCAAACATACAACTAGGATTCAGATTTTTGTGCAAGAAGATAGGAATGCAAATAAGATGATTTGCATGGCAATTTATTATTATTAGTTTTTAAATTTTTATTAATATTTTTTTAATATTTATATGGACTTTTATTTACAAAAGCCAAATTAGTTTTTTAATGTAAAACATGGGGGTGCACTTCAAACAATAAACTCACAAGCTTTGCTTATTATCCAATTTACCAAGAAATATTACTTTTTTAGATGTTTCATAAACAAGAAAACAACCTGCCTTGTAAGCCAAACTGCAAAACACCACAAAAATACTTCTGTTGCAAATTTGTCAACCCATTGTGTACTGCAGCAAGGTGTTCAATGGAAGACTAATCAATCCATGTTCACAATATAACTGAACAAGGCAATTCGCCAGTGGCTTAGTGCTTATGCTGACTCCGTTCAAACTGTTGAGCTATAGGCACCCGAATCAAATTCCTTACAACAACGACAGATGAAGTGTTCAATACTTCCTATGAGCAGAAAACAATCAAAGGCTGTCCTATTTACTTCACAGCAAAACAACGTGAAGTACTGAATCTAGTGTTCACACAAGGGACACAGACTACATGCCATGGTTCAGGGCACTGAATTGGCAGAGTATTTATGTACTGTTAATTACACGACAGTTTGGGAAGAATGTCACTTCATTAATGAACAAGCTATTTTTGCTACTGCTTACCTGGTGTCTCATGTAATGCAGCATATACGGTGTTGCACATTTAATCACTTTGAGGCAGAATGGGCAGAGCAAATGTTTTGTATTCTCGTGAGTTACTCGGAAGTGATTTTCCACATCTGAAAACACAGACGACCTGTAGCTACAAACCTATTGGAAAAATAAGCGTTTTTGAATGGCCACTCCAATACTGAATAAGTTTATGTCCAAAAAATATTAAAATAAATATAGATATATATATACACATTTTACCTGGCAAACATAGGGCATTTCGCCAGGTTTATGATTGTCCTTCATGTGTTGCAATAGCACTTGCTCAGATTCAAAGGCCAATTCACAGATTTTACAACTGGCTGAAAAAAAAAAAAAAAAATACAATTATATATGACATTTTTATCATACAAGGAAAATTAATTTGAATCCATAGTATAAATTAAACAAATACTGTGGTTAATGGCAGTAGACACATGTTTCTGGCTAAAACGTTCGTCAGTTTAATGGTTTAAAAAAGTTAGAGATCGATTACACTATCTCCACAAAACAAAACTGCTGAAAAAAAACTACAGAAAAACTAAAGAGAAACACATACTAGTTGACTGGTATGGGCTGTGGGCACTTTCAATGTGGCACTGGAGCTGGAAGGGCGTGGAGAACTGGCGATAGCAGTGCTGGCAGGTGGTGTGGTTTTCCCAGCTCTCATTGCTCTGCTTCTCAAGCTCCAAATGATGTTTCATGTGGTTCATAAACCTGTGAAAGGCAGACATGCAGGTGCATGAACACCCTGGCTTTAAAATGTCATTAACAAAAGGGTTCCTATGTTATCAAACAAGACATTGTGAACTCAGTCACAGATGTGACGTGCACTCGTTTATGGAAATGTTATAAGCACTAAAAATACACACGCCCGTACACCCTGTAAAAAGAACCACATTTTAATTCACTGTTTTAAGTTAAACATTTTATATTCAGCTCATGTGCACCTGCACACAAGTCCAAATACATGAAATGTGTGCAAATGTTACCGAATTGCTGACAGTGATTTAGTGAAGGACAAGATTAGATTCTTTCAATCTTGTAGTGGACGATTCAAATGTATTTCATGTTATTTCTCTTTGTTAAATGAAATAAGGAACATTTTTAAAAACATAGTTTCTTTTTCAAGGCCTTGTAAAATACACACAGGGTTCTTACAGTTTGTTAAATAGCACTCGCCAGTCATACATGCATACCCCTTTCATGCCTTGAAAGTGTGCATTAGTTTCCAGTGCTTACAAGATAAAATACCAATGCTTCTGCTTGCAACTCACTTTCTAAGTGTGTTTAATAGCCATTATAATACCAGCAATTACAAGAACCTTTTGTTTTTCCTAATGATGTGTGCTTCCTCCATTGGTAGAAGTCTGCTGTTTTAACTTGCAGACTGTGCCTCGACTTGGCATGGCCCATTTTTCAGCTTTACTTTCTACTACTTCAGCTCCCCTAAAAGAGATTCTTATACGAAAGAACTGTGACCTTACCTGCCAAACAGCGACTACAATACAAACGGGTCTACCTATTAAAACAGCTTGCAGAAGCTTTTTGCTGCATTTGAGAGTAAAGTTGTTTAATCAAAAGAACAGTTCTTACACTGTGTAAACTACCAACTATTATTCATTTTTGGTCCCTAATGGGAATTTCACTGAAGTCTACTGATAACGTCATCAATCTGTATGAGGAAACTGTAATGAAGGTTGTATAATTTTGTATTCCTCTCTCTCTCTCTCCAGCCTAATCACTCTCTATGGAGTATGCCAGCACACTTTTAAAACCACACTGCTACATCGTTTTCTAAGAGAATAATGTATTTCCATTTGTTAATTGTGCATTACATGCTGTTCAATAACTTGTTAGAACACAGGAAATTGCTGTTTAACCAAAATCACTGTTGACATAAATTTATCTTTACATTTATCTTCCATCAATAAAGGTCAATATACTTTTACAAGAAGCTCTTGTTGTCAGAAAACTGTTGACAATTTAAGTTGAACATGCGTATATATATATATATATATATATATATATATATAGATATATATATATATATAGATACATATATATATATATACACAATATACATATGTATAATATATCTATATATTATATATATATATATATATATTATATATTATATATTATATATATAACACACACACACACACACACATATATATATATATATATATATATATATATATATATATATATATATATATATATTTATTTTTATAATAGAACAATTAGTATTACCATAGTGCTGAAAGAGTTACCTCCTTAACAGACATAACAAAACACCAAACACAGAAATCAGAGTCAAGTTTACTACACAGGGTTTGACCAAATTTCTCTGCGTAACACAACAGCCTGATTTTTGGTCCAGACTGGCTTATTCTTATCTTTTAGTTTTTCTATTATTTTTTTTTTCTGTGTAACAAATGAACTTTTCCGACATGCCATTTATGCCTTAACATCCGGCACTGATTTTGACAACACAGAAATCAGCCCGACTGCCACTTTCATCAAGTTTAATATTATTTCTGTATGACTACGTGGGTTTTTCTTCCAGTTTCTAGAAGTCAAACATTAGTAACTATCTTCACTGATACTGAGCAGTATTTCTTTTTGGCGAAAAAAAATAAATTACAGAAGCAAATGGCACCTTTTAAAAAAAATGAAACATTTTCAGCAATGTGCCAAACTGGACGGTTTCAGATAGACCAGCCTCAACAAGGTAACAAAAAGTGCCCCTTTGATTGTTACATTACAAAGACCATTAAAAGTGAAAATTCTTTACATTTCTTCATGCAAACGCATTATATTACAGAAGCAATTGTTAAAAAGAAGGTTGAAGAAGTTGCCTGTCATGGTCTTTGTGACGGAAAGATGAGTTCTGGTGATGAATCTTCCTCCCAACCTGTGAGGGCGCTAAAGAACGGGAGGAGAAGCATCTGGAAGGGCTGGCCTGACAGTTCGTTTCCGGGTCAGGGAAGTGGGTCAGCCTGGAGGGAAGCGCGACTCTGTTGTAAGACCGTATTGATTTGAGAGATAAACGAGAGGCAGCTGCAAGTAATAAGGCAGCTGCAACCGTTTATCTCGATATCATGCGGGATTACATATAGGGGCCAGGGTAACGCTGGTCTTTTCCTTCGTTTGGGTTAAACGCTTGGAGAGAGAAGGATCGAGAGAAGAGCTCTCGTTGTAAAGAGGAATTGCGTGTTGTGTTTGTTTTGTAATTGTCTGCGTTTTGTACCACCAGACAGTTAACTCACCTATCCGGAGCTGTCGACCAGGGTCAGCACAATCCGGATCACCACTGCACGGAACCGTCACGAAATACAGTGTCTTCACCCACCACAAGCACGTCTGCACTCACCCAGGACTGGTGACCGTGTGTTCGTTTTGTTCGGGACTGTGTCTGTGTTATTGCTATCCCCGTGCTTTACACATTGTTGTGTATAGCCGGGGATTTATTATTTAACGGTCACCAGACCTGGATTATAAATAAAAGCACCTTTTCACTGGAAACTGTTGTCTGCCTGTCACTCCTGCATCGCATCACCGTTATACCTGTTCCCCTCCACTAGCCACTTTGCCACAGTCTTTCATTCACTGCAGGTCTCAAATACGCAATTTTGAAAGAAACACATTTTACAGACACAGGTATTTTCACTTTAAAACATGACTAAGTGCTGAACTAAGCTAAAATAAAGTTCTCAATGTTCTTGCCATGTCTGCCAGGAAGCCTGTTACTGCTTCCCCTTAGTCATTTTACTCCAGCAGTGTCTTAGATGGTCAAAATATGTGTAATACCAGAGAGCATTTTTGTTTCTTTCAAAACTGCACATTTGAGACCTACATAGTGAATGGTTGCGCACTGCAGATAAAATGTATGCAACTATTTTATTTCTGAACAAAAACAAATGCAACTAGAAGTTTCTCCCTGGAAAATACCTTATATTGTTTTTGAGAAGTTTCAAACAACTGCAGCACTTGAAGGTAGTATTCGTCTTCTGTTCCTGTTGGAGGTCTCCTTCGTATTTTCCATAATAAAACTCACTGACCAGCATGACAAGCTTTCCTTCCTCAGCCCCAGACTCAGCACGCTTCACAGGCGTGGTTGGCCTCTCTTGTTTAGAGGTTGTGGGGAAGAAGTTATTAAACAGATCAGGACAACAGAACTGAAATGAAAAGAAAAGAAACAGAAAATTCCATAAGCATACTTTTGGAAAAAAACACCCAAAAAAACACTTTCTATACAAGACCTGCTGCAATGCACTGTACCCATTAGGTGTACACTGTAGTACATCTGCTTGTGAAGTGATCGTATCACAGCGCCTCTGAAACCTTTCTGTTACCCCTTACTTTTGACTGCGGTTCAGACAAAAAAAAAGTATGGTAGCCTCCAGTCTTTAATCTTGTCCATATTCTTAGCAGAGTGCAATTCCATCCCCATGCTTACTCAATGCAGTAAAACTTAGAAAACTAAAAGCTGCAACTGTTACAAAATACAGCCAGCTATGTCTGCAGAAACACATTTTCAACAAAGACTATTATTCTAGACTTAAACCAGAAAACAGCAATTACAAATCTGTGAAGGTGTTCTGTAACATTCAACTTTCAGCACAAACCTTAGCTGTAATTACTGCAACTTACAGCATTTTCAGAGAACAGTTTAAACACATTACTTACCTTCATATGATTCTTGAGAGGACCCATAACGTGGAAATGGATCTTACATTTTGGACAAGCATTAAGGATTTGTACTCCATTTGTAACATAGACAGATGAGTTTATCATTGAACCTGAAATGAGCAACATAGAATATATTATTCTTTTTCTCCTACTTACTTCTCCTACGAAAAAAAGTACTGAACAAAACATATATTGTTAAAAAAGCAATACCTTTTAAATTGAGGTCTTGTCCAGTGGAATTTACTGAAAGACAGGAAACGGGGGTACCAGGCTCAAGTTTGTACTTTTTAGGAGTGGTATTGTTAATCTCAGACGCAGCAGGACGCTTAGCCAAACCAAGACCTGGTGGCAAACCTCTTCGAACTGCAAAAACAATATATATGTAAGTTTCAGGTACTATTACTTTACATGAACATTTAAATGTCAATATCGCATCAGAAATCAAGATTAAGTAAAAAAAAAAAAAAAAAAAAAAAACACACACACACACATCATGCTTTCAAAGTTTACTATATACATGTGACGACACGTTTCAGCTGTTGTTGGCAGAAGGCACTGGTGTCCTTGTCCATCAAATCAACAGTTGAAAGGTCTCTCTTGAAATCTGGACTTAAAGGATGTGTTGCAGTAAGAATACCTCTTAAGAAAGGGGAACAAGACTAAATGGCTAAAATATGCACAACGCAGAAATTGGACAATGAAACAATGGTCAAAGGTGCTTTGGACTGTTGACTGATAGACAACGACACCTGTGCCTGCCTTCTGCCAGTTCTGTTGTCAATTCAACGCTTGTCTTATTTCAATTCCTTAACAATATTATCGAAGTCTTACTCATCCTTGTTATGCAGCTTTTTTGGGTCTTCTAGTCCTGGGTTTGTCAATTACAGATGATGTTTCTCTGTACTTGCCAATTATACTTCGGATACCACACCTTGAAAATCGAGTAATGCAAGCTATTTCACTCAATGTTTTTCTTTCTTTATGCAAGTCAAGGTTGTTACAATAGTAGAAACCACTAGTGGAGGCTTTGAGTAAATTGTTGATGCTCATAATGCATCAGAGTAGAAAAATACAACATGTCTAAGATTTTTGCACAGCAGTGTGTGTATCTATATATATATATATATATATATATATATATATATATATATATATATATATATATATAAACGTAGCTCTGCATACCTATTCTGTTCACAATTTGGGGTGTTGACTGTTGTTTTGGAGAGCTTATTGGTAGAGACTGTGGATTTGTTGAACTAATTTGCATTGACTGTACGTTGGTTGGGCTCAGTTGATTTGACTCAAGTCTTGAAGAGCTTATTTGTGCTGGCTGTGGTCTTGGAGAGCCAATTTGTGCTGAATTCTGTCCACTTGTGAGCCTGACAATATTATTCTGAACAGGGGAAGTAAGTTGTACTTGAAGAGGTCTATTGCCAACGTTTGATATTATTCTTGCAGGCATAAGTTGGCGCACTTGAGAAAACTGCTGAACAGGTCTGCACAATTGTGGTGAAACTCCTGCAACAGAAACAGCGAAACATAAAACTAAAACATACAAAGAATGTAAGACGTTACTGTTTTCGTGTTATGTCTTTCAAGAATTTTCCTATGCTTTTTGCCCCAAGGTATGCATTAGTCAGACACAATTAATAACGCATATTTAACAAACTAGCTACTGCAGTATTTTCCCACAAATAGTTTTTTCATTATTTTAAAGATGTTTACTAGATAACCACAGTAAAATCCTTCACTTGACAAATTAAACATTATTTTATTTGTTGTATTTATCAGCGACACATACAATTAGAACATAATCGTCACTTACATGACACAAGATGCATTGCATTTTCAATTTAGCCAGTAGGCTCATTATCATTGACAGTCCCCAGGCTGGCATTCAGTGCGTTTACATGAGCATAAGAATTCTGATATTTTTTCGGAAAACTAATTCCGATATCAAAAGTCACGTAAACACAGTTTTCGGAAAATGTACCGGAATATTCCGGATATCAGTTTTAGGAAAACAGCACCAATTTCCAATTAAATTCGGAAAACTAACAAAATGTATATTATGTAAACACACTTTTCGGAAAACTTATTGAAACAGCATACTGCGCATGTGCACACTTTGACCCTTTTCTCCTGCACGTGGTTTTAGAAAACAGAGAAAATAATAATCTGCAGTCAGTCTGCATGCATCCATTTGTCTAGTTAGGGATAAAGTAATACATTTGTAAAAGTCTGTATTTGTTAACAGCCCATAGTGAAGCAGGAAATGTTTTCCAGTTTTAAAATGACGTGATAATTTAAAATAATGTCTGTGCAAGGAACTGCTAACATAGAACAGGATGAGCTGTTGCAAAGGCTGGTTGCACATTGTGGGGAATCTGAATAGAGGTATAGGATAGTAATCTTTGAATTTAAGACCTGACACTTCGATAAAACACTTCGGATAGGTCTCCGTTCTGTCGCAGAAATGTCCGGTCTGTTCAAATCGTACTTAGGCTACAACAGTACTTTGCATGCGAAAATATCCTGCGTTTTCAAAAAACTTCAAACCATGTACAGTATATACAGTTGAATTCTAATTAGATTTTCTATCATTAATCATGTAAATACAGTAAAGTGACGTTTTAAGAAAATCAGTTTTCTGATTCGGTTTTCCGAAAACATTAGTTTTCGGGAAAACGCTGTCCTGTAAACGTATTGATTGATGACAACTGTAATAACTCTGCATATTGCTTCTACTCTAAACTATAACAGTAACCTCCTAGTGAATATCTGATAAAAAAAATACATACAAGTCATAAATTACCTATTTAAAAGTGCATACCAGTCAGCAGCTTACATAATCAAGTTACAGCACAATTTACATAATAAATATTCAATATACACAATTCAAATGAACCAACTACGTAACTAATTGCAACTGGGAATTATATACAAGTGTGACATTTAAATAAATTAATAAAAAACTGACCTTGAGGCACAGCAATAGATGGTCCACTTGTATACGATGTTATTCCGGTGTCTGGTCTGATACCCAATATCAAACCTGAATTATTTGTCATCTGTGGTGAGGTCATTATATAGCCCTAGATTAAAATATAAAAACATTTAAAAAAAAAAAAAAATGTTCTGCCTGTCATGATAATTATAATTAGGGCGTCTGATTTTCAGGATTTACCCAATTCCCCCCCCATGCTTTTTTCTGCATTCGGGTTAAACCCAACAACTCCACAAATAGGCACATACTGTATATGAATAAACACATGTGTAGTTGTCTGTGATTCAAATGCAACATGTGGCTTTTTAGTGTTTTATATATATATATATATATATATATATATATATATATATATATATATATATATATATATATATATATATATATATATTTTTTTTTTTTTTTAAAAATACAGCAATATAGCTTTAAAGTTTTTCATTTTTTTGCACACTATTCTTCCAGCTATTTGTTTTATGAGTATGTGTTTAAGCCAAGAGCATTTATTAGTAACAATCATTTCTCTTTGTAAAACAGCATGGAGTAAAGTTGTCTAGTTTTCCCATGTGCTCTGTGTGCAATTATACTTGCAACTCCACCACAAAATAAAACTTGATTGGAAACAGAGCCATGTCTTATACAGTGACATACTGTGACGAAGTGCCCGCCCCTGTGTGTATTTTCTGTTATATGTTGCGTGTGGTGTGTTAAATGTTGGTGTATAGGCATTGGTACACGGGATATAAACGGGTCCGTGTCTCAAGTGTGTTTAAAAATGTGTATTTGTATTTAGGCACAAGGATTGCACAGCACTTCATGTGCAATTACAAAATAATACTATGTGAGCACGGGGAATTGCACTTTACTAATTCACGTGAGACAGACACGTTTATATTCTGTGTACCAATGCCTATACACCAACATTTAACGCAACATATAAAACAGAAAATACACACAGGGACGGGCACTTCGTCACACATTTACAGTGTATGTGTCAGTGAGAGGTAGATGTCGACAAAAGTCTGCATACCCCACTGTGTGGAAATGTATGGGGATTTAAACTGTTGACGACAACTTTGTGCTTAAGTATTTGTTTATTTATTTCTAAATAAAACCGATTTCTACCAGAATCTTTATTTTTTCCTGATTATATATTAAAAATCCACACTTTTTCATTAAACAATTTATCCAAATTTTTTTTCATTCACCCGAATTTGGAAAAAAGTTTCACCCGAAAATCAGACACCCTAAGTATAATTTTTTAACACCATGCTTTTTTGTGTAGTTGGAAAAGTGAAATGGCTTTTTACTGAGCACATCATCTTTGTAAATGTGTAATTTAATGGAACAGAAGTATAGACTACCTGATTGTTTATTATTATTGACTGTGCAGTTACTGCAGTAAAAGTTTGCGGCATCTGCTGTGCTGTAGCTGGAATGGGCACAGGTCTGGATGCTGGCTGCGTAGTAATTGGAATGAGGAGAGATCTGGAAACTGGTTGCACTGATGACGGTCTGACTACAGCCTGGGGTACGATAGGATTAATCACGCCTTTGGACATAGGCTGCACACACAGTGAAGCTGGCGACGATCTCGGTGTAGACTGCAATGTCACAGATGCAGCCATTGGTCTTGAAACCGGCTGATAAACTGCAGAGGTCGTCATGATACTGGGGTTTGCAGGAGATGTGTAGTGTTGGTTTGTAGCTTTAAAGTTAGAACAGGAACCTAAACCAAGCACAAGAGTTAAAAGCAGAAGAAATCGATTTGTAATACCTTGGAACGTTTAAAATAACAAGCAGCAGCTCATACCAAGGTTTGCTGTAGTTCTGTTAAGAGTTCCATTCTGTACTGCTAATCGTTGCGGTGAAGAATACTTGGATCTAGGCAAGTTATCTGTTTAAAACAGAAGTATTTGCATATTATTTATCATGCCCAAGGTTAATGCAGTTTTCAAGTTTCAGGGCTGATTAAATGTAAAGTATAAAAATATAGTATGAACATTCCCTGGGCTGAACATTCCCTACGACTATTTCAACATGTCACAGAGCTTTCACATTTTTCAAATAATTCTGGCAATATCCTAATATGTAAAAAGATTTTTATTTTTTATTTTTTTAAACCGCGGCTAGTTTTACTATAGCACCACAACACACAATTACATGTGTTTCTGCATATTCAGCTTAAATAAACCTGAAGTGTCCTTATTTAATAAAACATTCATACTTTGAAGTGTGTTATTTGGTGGTTTTGAACAGGTGATCTCGCCAACAAAAATGGGCTCATCGTCATCATCATCCTCTGTGACTTCTGGAATTCGTTTCTGCCAAGGTTCCAGCTCTTCCTCCTCACATTCCATAAAAAGTCCAGCCATTATGATACTGAAAAGAAAAACAGGATACAAATAAATAAATAACAAAAAGACACAGGGCGATTTTGAAGTTGCTTTTACTAACATCATTTTTCAACCTCTTAAATGCACATCATGTGCTCAAAATGCAATTTGCCCAACATCCCTGACTATTCAATTCTATTCTGAGTTCATGTTAATGATTAGTATCCGGTCTATTTGTGTTCTTTATTGTATGTATGTTATTATTGGTATGATGTAGAGAACGCTGTTTGAATGAAGAATTCAATGACCATTTTAAATTTGACCAAAGGTTTCAGGTATTTCTTCATTATCTAACAGTTTGGTTAGTTTACTTTAGCAGGTGGACGTCCAATAATTTGAAACTGGTAAGGGCGAATTAACAGATATAGTAAAAACGTTATACTGTAGGAAAACCACACCTTTTTTTCGGAAGCAACAAAATTAATGCACGCCCCAAAAATGATCAAAATGATACCACTTGTTCATTCACAAGTAGTATATGGAGTCACTTTTATGATTATAGCGTTTCCTTTTTGTCTGAAGGTTACATAACAGTGTTGCAATTCCCGCGATAAACTTTCTTATTGCTTCTCTCTAGGTCACAGATTGTGTACAAAATAAATACATTTTATGGCAGAAACGCTTCTCTGGAGCAGTTTTGCATAAATTGCTGTTGCAACATCCACACAAGCTTCCGGTATTAAAACACAGTCAAAAGGCTATAGGGGTACACGCACAAACCAGGTTGTAAACAAGGAGATGACGCTACCATCAATAAGGATAAGCTGTTCCACCAGTTCTCACAGACAACAAGTGTGAATGTTTTCACCCACATGAAGAGGGTTACAACACGCACAACCCCAAACGCTACCACACATTCCGTTCAATTCGGGTTGTAACAAAGTCAACGCTCAGCCCTTTTACCTCCCAAACACAAAGGCAGGGTTCTTTCGCACCACCTTAAATAACGAATCCATACACGCGTTACAACACGGGTCAATTTAATTGCTGAGAACTACTGCCGTGAGAGGCTCTGTCAGTTTAACTTTGTATTTCTTCTTGTAGTAATATCGCCGTCTGATTTAAAAAAAAAAAAAAAAAAAAAAAAAAAATCAGCAAAGCAACAACACATCCAAGCAAACATGGCGCCCGGCACAACGACAGGCTGCAGGCAGGCTCCAGACAGTATTACATCCTGAACTGTGCCACTTTAGCCGCCGCAGGAACTGAAACCTGCAAAAGAAGGGACCTGAGGTCCACAAAAGGAGGTATGCAGAGGAAAGGCATGCTTACCGTCTGTTTTTAAGGAGTTATAAAGCGAATACTACAGTTGACACTGCATTTTCTAGGCAGAGCCGGGGATGCCTGTTCCCTGGGAGTCGCATGAACACACTCTGGTGGATGATGGGTAATTTCAGGTCAGACCGGGTTTATTTTTCATTCCCGGGAAGACGAACCCTGGCTGTGGAAAGCCCCCTCCCCCCCACTCAAACAGAACGGGATTTACATTTCTTAACACCACGTTGAGTCCAAAATATTTTATACGATGTTAGAAAAGAAAAATAGAAAAGCGTTGTTTCAGCGTGTTTGTCATTTGCGTGCTCCAAAGTGGAACAATTAGGGATTTTGCCCCCCCCCCCGATTTATCCTTCTGCTGATCGTTCCAACACAAACTTCCCATTTTTAATAAGCGCTTGTACAAACTTGATGGGCCAAACTGTGTATCTTAATTCGTAATTAGCAAAAAATAACACCTGCCTGTTAACTATTACTGCAACTGAATTGAAACACGGAGGACCGTTGTTTGAATGGGGCTTTTTCAGGTTTATTTTGGCACCCTGTTTGCGGTCACATGGGTTATATTTATTCCAAGGCTCTCGTTTATTGCAATACATGGATTGATTATTGTAACTACGTATACCGCGTAAAATACACCAAAAGCCACAGCGGCAAAGCAATTGCCTCCTGTTTTTGAACCAGGAGGCAGGAATTGAACCTGAAACACAGCAATGGGGTCAATTCAAGAACACTGTATTCAAACAACAGGGCGGATGCCCAAATGCAGTAGACAATAAAATTCATTGTTTGTAAAGCAATATTCCGTTAATAAAATGCAACGCTCATTTTCAGGTATGTACTGTAATTTATGAGTATACTGATGTGCTGTACAAGATCCCCCGAGTGTGACCGTTAATTAGTGTTTTAGTTGTATATTTATTTATTTATTGAGCCGATTCAACTTGAGAGAACGTTCCATGTTTAAAATGTGGTTGTCGGCTATGGGCCTCTAAATAGATAAAGGAGGGTGCAGCTTTTAAAATATGTGATTAACATTCTTAAAAATGCACTTAAGGTCTGGTCTCCTTACTACACGATGGATGTCAGTGGTTAGTGTGCGGGTAATACATGCAAATATAATATTAGCTATGCACATCTGTGCCAGTTTAATATGGAAAGAAACGCTGCTAATATATGTACAAGAAGTCAAGACCTACAGATACCGATCCATTACATTACTGTCAACCCCCGTCTTCCTCGATTTTTGTTAACTCAACCCACGTATTCCTCTATTTTTGTTAACTCAACCCCCGTCTTCCTCGATTTTTGTTAACTCGTAATCTAATACTGTTCCAGTAATTTTCCTCAGGTATCTAAAGCCTACAGCATTTACTAAGGAAAATCTAAAGAAATCGTGAATTACCCATAACAGTTTGATAGTGTTCCACGTCTCCCATATCTTCCGCAACTCTGCACGCCGTCATGGAATGGCTGCATAAAGCGACCGAAAAGGCGTTCCCAGCGTTATTGTGATTAATAAAACCGCTACTTGTAAGGAGCAGGGCTTTCGTGTGTGAACAATTTACTGTATTTGAGTTAAAGGTAAATTGTACAGCAGTAATAAACAACGTTTATAAAGTATATTTATAGTTGTATGCGTTTACCATTCTTTCAACATTTTTTTTTTTTACCGCCACAAAGTTCATAATACATAACACAAAACCCCAAATGCTATAATGACATTGACATGAATTTTAATTAGTAAAAAAAATAAAAATAATAATAATCATCTAGTACCACGCAGGCTAAAGAAGGCTCCATTTGCCTGGTGGACTTGCACTTCGGGAGTTTGAAATCTTTCTCAACGCTTCTTTTTTTGTCATTAACCAACCAGTTATTTCCCCTAATGATTGGCCTGCGTTGACACCCAAAGACACTACTGAGGTGAACTGACCACAGAAATCAAAGACATTGCAGACTAGTACCAGACAGAAAGTAAGGAATGCAGACTGAGCTTTTTAATCTACCATGGTTCCAGATTGCTTTTTTTTATTACTGAAATACACCTGAGACAGCGATTGGAAGATGCATGGAATTATTTAATCCAATCCCTCTTGAAAGCCGACTTCAGTGGCAAGCATATCATTATCAATGTCATTTACGCTGCTTGTTTTACAAAATGTGCATGCATGGGCATTATTATAAATGTGGGTGTCTATATCTGATTTCAAAGAACGTGTCAGATTGCTGGATATGCTATTTATGAATATTGCTCTGTGTTATTATTTTACAGTACATTCTGCAATTCAATATGACATGCAGTAGGACCTGAGCTCCCATCACAGCTCAAGGACCAGATGAAAATTGCAAGTAATAAGGGTAAGGAGTTAGATCTAGTTTTTGATCCTTGATTTATAATAGCTACACATCAACTTTTTAAGCAGTCGTCGTAAGTTTTCAAGTAAAAAGATTAAAAGTAGGTTCCAATTTATCTTTTTTGTTTGCTGTTTTAAAAAGTACACCCATATCAGACTTAAAAGGCTCTTATACCTTTAAGGTAGCCACTGGTTTCTAGCTTAAATATGCATTGATAAGACATGCAATCATTTCAAACAGATTATCCTCTTATACATATCCCACGAATACTCTTTGAATACTAATGAGACTCTTTTGGCTTGCTCAGTGTTATTTTTCATCATTTCTAGGTTGACATTGAATGGAGTTTATAAGTAATTAGTAACTTTTAAGGCTTAGACAGCCTTCTACATTACATTACATTAGATGATGATGTTGACATGGATGGACAGCAAGTCTAGATCAATGTCAAAACAGATACATCTTTTAGTGTATATTGCATTGTCATGTAGGAGAAGAATCAAACTCTACAGAAAGTAATATTTACAGTCAGCATTCTTAACCATTTATAGAGAACAGCAGGGAATCCAATATTTTCCATTTCCTTGTCAAACATGATATAGTATTGAAAACAGAATGAATGCACAATGAAACAAAAATTGTGTGAGACATGTAACCATTTCCAAGCATCGACTTCACTGACATATTCCTACTGGGAGTTTTTTTTTTTTTTAATATAACAAGCTAAACTTTTTCATTAAAAAAATAAATAAATAAAACAGAAATGCAAAACAACCCCTGTGTCTCTTGAGTCTGCTGAGTTATTTTACATATAAGTAATCACAAAATTTAGGAAGTTTAGGAATAAAAATGGATAACTGCAAATGTTACAAGGTGATGCGCTGGATAAGTACATGGTTTATACATCTAGATTCAAAGTCATCTTGGAATATTGCTGCAGATACTGCTCTGTGAACTTCTCCTGGCATGTCTCAGAGCTGTGGTCTTTGTGGCAAGGTTCTGAGGTTGTGGTGCCTGCAGCTATATTTTTCCTCAAAGGGTAGCCATGATACAGATCAGGCCCTTTGGTTTCTAATATAATACCAAGACTGGACTAGTTAGCCTCAGAAGGCACTGCTCTAGATGGCACCACAACATTTATCTTTTTTCTTATTGCTTCCCATTGAAACCCATGGAGATTTGACAACAGTTTTTTAAGTACGGAAGGCAAGGGAAATGTACATTCAGCTACGATAAGATACATTACACACAATGTTCAGTTTACTTCTGTTATTGCAATAGCATGAACATTGTCCTCGATAGAAAATAAACAGATAAATAAATCACATCAAAATGATTTGATGTTCTCTGTTACAACAGCTGGTTTAGATTTATTGTGCCGTTGATAATCCAGTTTCATCAAGGGCTGCCGCACATGTATAGTTCACAGGTGAGTGAACAAACAGAATCACTCTCATAAAATGCTGTTGTGAAATGATGTATTGCCTGTTGCTAGTAAAGCACAGTGGTGTGAATGGTACACAAGATATATGCAGTTATGCACAATATGGTATCTACACAAAGTGTTCATTACACTGATAAGGGATGGTTTATAAAAAGTCCAAAAATGATTATATGATCAAACTTTTTGCAATTACACCAGTTTTACATATATTTGTAAATTAAACTTGGATACAGTATTTAACTTAAATGAAGGGGCAATTCAATCACCCTGTTTGTAAATTTATTAGAGATTTATAAAGGAAAATCTCTTGTCTCTTTTTCGGGGGGGGGGAGAAATTATCATTGCACACTCCATTGGTCATTTTTATACTGGCCTCAAAAAAAATATATATATATATATATATATATATATATATATATATATATATATATATATATATGTGTGTGTGTGTGTGTGCTTGAACCAATCCATTGTTTAAAGGCTAACATTCCTTTGCAGAATCTTCAGAACGTCAAGGTGAAATGTGCTTCAATCGCGCCTCCAATTCCATTTTTCAAGGTAAGGGGTAATGATGAAGAATTGAAAAGCTGGCCTGGGTTTGAGAGCGCTTGGGGTTGTTTTTAGCCAGAGGCAAAGTGGAAAGATAAAAACATCTCCAGGGAGCTGAAGTCAAGGCGAGACCCCCATCGTCACTGCCTTTAGTGCTTTACCATTTCCATGAAGACAGCAAAAACAACCAGCAAATCAACTTTCTTAAAAAAATGTTTTAAGTAAAAACTGCTTTTGAAAGGCACTCTCATGAGCCGGCATGGCTTGGTGCACTCTATGCCTTGTTAAATCAACTCTCCCTGCAGATAATCTGGGTGAGGATGCAATGAAATTCCAGATCTTCATTGTGCTGACTTGGAGGACATAAAGCTGAACTTTAGCTATCCCAGCCAGAGAAAGCCAGAGATTGCTGCTGAGCCGGAAGTAAGCACTGATGGACAGTGTCAGTGGTCTTGCCTGCAGTCTCCCCTCTTCAAGCAGGTGTTGCTACAAGGCTGTGGTGCTGGAGGAGTCTTCCGGTGGAATGCACAAAACAAGCATAGAGGCGCAAGTTTCCTTATGAAATATAACACTGTGAAAACCTCTTGACGTGAGCATGCTGGTATTCAATGCAGAGGTAGGTTGTGTAGTGGTTGAACAGCAAAGGGAATACAATTGTTTCTTGCAACATGAATTTGATTGAGTTAACCAGTGATTCTTTCAGCAGTGTTCCCTACATGTATATCCTGTAGCACTGGTATACTCCACTGCTGATACAGTAAAGCAATCATGTTTCATACTAAAACATGATTTCTGTGGAGCTGTTTACTACATTCATGCATGGATTTATATATATATATATATATAGATATATATATATATATATATATATATATTGACAGTCGAATGATGTCACCACTTGTAACATTTGTTATCATACTGTTCATCTTATGTAATAATGATCGCTGAAGGTATGGTTGTGGGTTTAGATTTATACATGTATGGATGTTTAAGTTATATATTTGTGAATGTGTTTGTATTATAAGATTGCATGTGTGTTATTTAAAATGTTAATACAAATATTAAAAAAACAAAAACAAAACAGTCTTGGCCTAGTCTGGATGGCTAGTCCCACCAGCTGACCAGAGTCGGCTTGGACAGAACATATTATCTGCAGCAGAATCATTTAGCTTGTGTCATCTTTAAAGATAAAGCTTATAGGCGTTTTTTGCTAGCCTATCCGGGACAAACTCTGCAATGTAATGCAAGTTCATGCTTACACTATAGCCTTCGAAAACTGTTGTCTGAAAAAGTTTCCAGGGCCTCATTTCAAAATATACTGTATGTGTTGGCTGTCAGAAGCCTGCTGATTTTGCCATCTGCATGGTCAACACAGGGAGCGTCAGCAGCTGATGAATGCTGCTGAAATGAATCAGCCAGCAGAAGCTGTTTTAGTGAAAATGAATTATGGTACTAATCTAACTCAACATAATAGAAGTGACACCAAGTCGTTAGCAGGCAATTGATGCTCTTGTTAAAGCTGTCGGTGTCATAATTAGCAGAGGAGGCAGAAGGAAGGAGGGGGTTCCAGGGTCTTCTGTCCTGGGATATGAATTGAGGTTGCATGTTAGTGGGTA
Source organism: Polyodon spathula (assembly GCF_017654505.1). Lineage (NCBI taxonomy): Eukaryota > Metazoa > Chordata > Actinopteri > Acipenseriformes > Polyodontidae > Polyodon > Polyodon spathula. The sequence continues at coordinate 10,710,142 of NC_054557.1, forward strand.
TATTGAGAAGGACTTGACTGTGCATTGATAGTGCATTAGGGGTAGTGGTTTACACAAGAAAGAGAAGCCATTGGGAAGTATATCAGCAGTCAGAAAAATACCCAGCACATCAACATCAGTATTATGAAACATGCATGCAACAGCTAAGAACATTATAAAAGTTTGTCATTGTTTTGTTTTCCCATGGCTACACTATGCATTTACCATAGTTTACCATGGCTTGCCATGCTTTTTAATATGTGTTACCATTCCTCTAGGCTTTACCTACACCTACACTTTACTATACCTCTCTGGGCTTTACAATGCTTGCCTACACTTCACCAGCTTTCACTATGCTTGATTATACTGTGTTCAGCTTGTCTCCTGCTTTGCCTGAATGGTTTCCCTGTTTTGTAATTTAAAACAAAGAAAGGTATTATTTCTAAATAAGAAATACTAAAATAAACTTCATTGAAAGCACTGAGAAAGACTTGATGATAGCATGATTGAGTGTTTAGTAGTAGAAACAGGTGAGCCCCACTCTTTCCCACAAGTCTAGCCCACTCCCTGTTGGAAGCATGAAGAAATGAACCAAATGGAAGTTATTCTGTTACTTCAGCCAAACTACTGCAAAGCACTCAGAGGGTCAAACATGCTACTCAGATGTGATTGATTTGTCTTTGAATAGCAGCCTGACTTTGATTAATGAGATAATCACATGCATGTCTTACTTGTGCAGATCTTCTTGAGAACACTTCACAGCCTTGAGAAGAAACTCAAAAGAGAGAACTGTGGATAATTTGTTGGATTAACTGCATATGCATATATATATATATATATATATATATATATATATATATATATATATATATATATATATATATATATATATATATATATGTAAGGGATTGGTCGATTAAAAATGTAAAAGACAATGTAAACAAACTTGTTTGTAAACAAAGTATTTAATGTGAAGTGTTTAAGATTAAAACTAAAGATGGGTTTATTAATTGATAATACTGTGTGTGTGTGTGTGTGTGTGTGTGTGTGTGTGTGTGTGTGTTTGTAGGAGTTTGGTTGGGAGAGTTGGAGAGTAAGCTGGTTATTGTGAGTATTGTGGAAACGGGACAACGAACTATTTGAAAGGTATTTGGATTACGATTTGGTTTTGGTGACGAGGTAACGGGCTTAGTCTGCCTTGTTATTAGTTAGGGAAACACTTGTTTAGTTAGGGCCCGAGAACGGGTTAGGTTTCGTTTTGTATATTTTTCTTTTTGATATTGTAAACAATAAACACACTACGGCGTTCCTTGGCATCCTGTGTGTAAAGCGTTTATCTGAAGAAGGAAAACGTGTGACTGGAGGACAATATATATATATATATATATATATATATATATATATATATATATATATATATATATATATATATATATATATATATCAAAAGAGTAACAGCTTGGAATGCGACCTTAATTGAATGGAAATCATGCAGTCAAGAAAAGGAGATGCATTCACTAGTGTACAAATACAGAAAAGTACTTAAGCAGAGGCAATTTTAAGCCAAATGGCTTCTTCTATTTGTGAATGATCTTGCAATTTAAGAAAGCACAAAGAAGTAAATGTGAACTCCCAATTTGCAAACTATTGCAGCGATTGTTGTGTATAAGCAGAATCATAGAACTCGCCTTGTTTTTAAGAATTGTCTGAAATTTCAGCCATGTAGGATGTACAGGTTTACATAGAGTCCGGACAGTAAACATTCTGTTATGCAAAATGCAGAGAGAAATCATTTTGAATCTATTGCGGATTTTTTTGTTACACAAAAATACATTTGTAGGTTAAATCACTGAAAACATTACAAGAAGAAGAAAAAAAAAACAACGTTCAGATTAGGGAAGACGTACTGTTATGTAAATTGCAAATGAAGGCACTTGCAAGAGGAACAGTTGGAAAGCGATTTTAAATGTACTATCCACCAGGGGGCGCTGATAGAGAAGTCGTAATTTCTGCTTGTCTTGTAAACTGATGATCTCTGCTCTGGGCCAACAGGTGACATTAATAGAATGAATACGATCTCTCTCCTGAACAAACTAATTAAATTATGAAAAAGAGTCAGTAGCAAAAGTATTGTGTTGTCTGTCAACAGATATTATCAACGTTTTATTAGATGTCAGGGTATATAATGCAAAACATTAAAAGCGCAAAATTGCAGCCATTAAAAAAAATATGACAAGTGACTTTGTTGCATTCTTTAAAATATGTAATGAAATATTCCAATAAGTATAAAATGTAAACATTTTCCATACCACAGAGCTGAATGTTCTTCTGTTGTTACATTCTTGACAACAAATATTGTAAACAGATGCACAGTGTTAAAGCTATTCCATATATGGTTAAAGTTAAAAGTGTAACCAATTGCTTTCAAAATCACACACCAAGTTAAATGACCTTCACCTGTGTTAAATTGTAGCGATTCACATGATTTCAGTATAAATTCAGCAGTTCCTGTAGGTTTACTCTGCTGGGTAGTGCATTTCAAAGCAAAGACTCAACCACGAGCACCAAGGCACTTTCAAAAGAGCTCTGGGACAAAGTTGTTGAAAGGCGCAGATCGGGGGATGGGTATAAAAAATATATATCAAAGGCCTTGGAGCATGGTCAAAACAATTATTAAGAAGTGGAAGGTGTATGGCACCACCAAGATCCTGCCTAGATCAGGCCGTTCCTCCAAACTGGATGACCGAGCAAGAAGGAGACTGATCAGAGAGGCTACCAAGAGGCCAATGGCAACTTTGCAAGAGCTACAGAATTTTATGGTCAAGACTGGTCAAAGTGTACATGTGACAACAATATCCCAAGCACTTCACAAATCTGTCCTGAATGGTAGGGTGACGAGAAGGAAGCCCACCTTGAATCCCGTTTGAAGTATGAAAAAAAAACACTCAGGAGATTCTGTAGCCATGTGGCAAAAAAAGTTTTGTGATCTAATGAAACTAAAATTGAACTTTTTGGACTAAATGCAAAGCGTTATGTCTGGCGCAAACCCAACACAGCGCATCAGCCAAAGAACAACATCCTCACTGTTAAGCATGGTGATGGCATGACAATTCAGTCACTAATGTTTTATATACATTTTGAACAGAAACTTTCCTGAACAGTCTGCAATCTGTAGCCGTATTTATGAACATTTGTTCTGCTGTCATTTCATGCGGACCAACCTTCTGATTCCTATAAAAAAGATGCATGCATGTCTCATGTCATTTGAACCGTGTTGTCGGAGGAGCCTGTTTTGATTGGTCCCACTTGCACTACAGAGTCAGCAAATAATCCGCTGTCAGTCACTGACAGCAAAACATTAAACATAGCACACCCCTTTAGCTCAAAATTAGCGGAAGAAAAAATAGTTCCAGTTCTTTGTTAACAGTTACAAAACTTTAAAAAAAATTATAGCGTTTAGTACAGACTGAAATACACGTGTTCGTATTTTTGAAAAACAACATGCATCACAGAAATGATTATAACGTTATCAATGTCGGAATGCAAAATCAGTCTTGAAATGTTCTCTAACTTCGTTTTGAGCGCAAAGCAGACACGTTTGGAGCGCCATCACAAGTGTCGTTTTTGAATGCCCAGTTGTTGTATTTTCTTAGTATGCTGCCAGTAACGCAAAGCTAAAAACAGGAAAAGTTACACACGAAACACCAGGTTATTGAAAACAAAGGGTCTTCCTGTCTTTATTTTAACCAGGAACCGCTATCAGCAAATATATTGCCTTCCCCCGTGCACGCTACAATAAGACTGTATTTTCAGCAGTGAGTCTCGCTCTACGATCGATTCAACAGATGTGTATCTATTCAGAAAAAGAAACCGGTACATTTGCACTGTATCAATAAATCCAATTAAAGCTTTAGTGCGCTACAAGCATGGTTAATTGCGTCTTTTGTTATTATAACAAATGTAATTACGCGGTTTTTGCTTACTGCACAATTCCACTGTGTGTTTAGCCACACGGGCTTCCCCCTTTATCCAAAAACAGAGAAGGATAGATCCTTCCTTGAAATCTGTTTGCCACTATGCCAAAGAGAGACGTTCCTGTTTCCACTTGTAGCCGGAGGAGATTATACATTGATAGTTATTTGAGCTACATTCTAATGTTAAACCAATGACAGGCATTATTTTCTGACTTGTATTTTTTCCTGATAAATTGTAGTCAGACCGGGTATCTGCCTTTATCTGGTTGTTTCTTTATCTCTGTCAACTGGTATAGAATTTTTTTTTTCTTTTTAAATGCCAAACGTGAAACTTTGCAGCTTGTGTAAACATGAATTATTAGTTATAGCAGACTTTAAATATAAAACCAATACATTCAATCTATTACCAGTATATGTGGCAATAATAATAATAATAATAATAATAATAATAATAATAATAATAATAATAATAATAATAAACATTGATAGTTATCTTTGACTAACTCATACCAGGGTATCATAAGGAAGGACTTTTGAAACAATTAGGATATTACTAAACCCGAAGTATTTAGGTTGTCTCTCTTAATTTATGGTTTTACTATTTAATTTGCTCGACCAGAGGGCCGATTAAGCAGTTAATTAATGCCAAGTACAGTATTTAGTTTGTCTCGCTCAAATCCCTCATTGACGGCTACTGCCCAAAGTCCCTGCTTGACGGCTACTTGTCAGGGAAACGCATCCTTGGTAGATAAAGGGTTAAAGAGCAGCTTTGGCTTCGCATGGCGAAAGGATACACAACTGAACGTCAACGTGGTGATGAGGTTTGCTAAGCAAAAATGTCTGCCTAAGGGAAACTCGTAAGTTACATTCAGGGAATATTTTGCAAAATATTGCTGAAAACACCTTGATTCCAAACTCGAGCAGACGCGAAGAAGGAATACAAGGCTTCAGTTTTCACGCCAATTCGCCCTAGTCGGATATTTAAACGGGAAAAGGTAAAAAAAATTATAGTAGTGAGTTTGAAGAAAAGGGTTCGGACTGGGTGAGACAGAAGTTGGGATACAAGAAAAGACTATGGAGCTGGTTTAAGGGTCGACATTTGCTTTACTACATTTACTTGAAATCTTTTTTTTTTTGTTTTAATGAATTACAGCATTGAATGGAGAAAGCATGCCCTTTTCAAAATGTAGGTATTTATTACGAAATATCAGGCAAACGTCATTAGTACTAGGTTTAATCTAGAACCTACATCTACTTGATACAATTAATCAGTGGCTATTATCTAAATATAGCATTGTTTTACGAATGCATTCTGTAGATGCAGAAAGTTCCACCAAAGGTTTACCTGTCGCCATTCAATTTAAAACCACGTATACCGATGCTGTTGTGAATGTCAATCGTCGTTTTTTTTTTTTTTTTTTTTTTTTTTTTTTTTTTTTTTTAATGCACGTTTACTGTGTTTCATGCAGACTGGGCTTCAGCATTTTATCATATCGATTTGCAGTGCGAAATGTGTCTACAAAACTCCCTAGACGTTTAAGTGTTCTTGCAAGTCTGTTTTGGTATATCACGGGGTAAACACGTAATGCAATTGTACGACAAGTCGGATCCAGTGTTACAACTGTTTAGCAAGTGCTCGCAAGTTGTGCTTTTCCTTGAATAATTTAAGTGCGTTTAGATTTTTAGGGTGAATGCTTAATTATATATATTATAAATACATACTTGATTTTTTAAATAACTTGCAAATAGTAAAAAATAAATAAACATTGTGAAAAATATATTCTTTAAACTTGTGTAAAGAGTTTTAGTTTCATATAAAAGTGTGTTATGAAAAATAATAAATATCTATCTTGTTTTGTAGCAATTTTTTTATGTGCTACACGTTTAGATCAGACGATGTTGATTTAATTATAGTAACTATTACGTATACAAAAGGCAATGCAGAAAACCCGTTTCTCGTGCTCATTTCCTAGGTGTAGTTGCAGGAGCTCAAGATGAACCCCCAGCAGCGCACTGCCGCTATCGGAACAGATAAGGAGCTGAGTGATCTGCTGGATTTTAGTGCGGTAGGATATGCAGAACATTCTTTTTTTTGTTCTTCTCTTTCCATTGTATGTAAGCCGCGCTGCCAAAGCTGGAGTTGCACAGCTATGTGTTGTGCTAATGAACCATTGTGAGACGGCTGAACTTTGTTGTAATGACAATGTCTGGACCTTTAAGATTAAATACTTTGGGTCAGCTGACTTCGAGACGGGGAAAAATTAGCTGGTCCTGGTGTTTTTATTGTTATCATCTTAGCAAGTTTGTTAAACTTTGTTGATTGATTATAAATACACAACATGCCTGTATATTATATAAGTATGGCAGATTTTTAATAAACTACTTACAGAATACTTTGCAAAGTGTTGTAAGTTTTGAACGAAAAGCAAAAAATAAAATAAATGCACTTTTGGAAAAACTACTAATTCAGATCAACATAAGACAAATTACGTGATTTAAAAATAAAAAATAAAAACATACAGCATTGCAAATACGTGTTTTATTTGTTAAGCTGTCTCCTTATAGCTTGAATTCTCTGGTATATTTCTGTTTTTCACTTGGTAACATTGCTTTTTACGTTGTGGCTCGTTTATGTTTTCGGTTTCATTAAATGCTACAGTGAAACAAAACAAACAAACGTAATGTAACAGTAACGTCATGCTTGGATTGTGGAATGTCTTAAGTACTTGCATTTCTTGGAAGATTTTGGAACAAATTTGTAACATGTATTAAGACTAGTGACTTCCGCCTTTTTTCTTTTCTTAAATATATTTAATTTTTTTTTTTTTGCCGGCAATAATTTGTTAAATGATGTGAACTTGCTCGTCACAGATTTAGCTATCAAGCAAGAGAAGGAAATACAGATTCGTTTTTTAAAGTACTCGTCTCGATTTAAACATGTCAGTACAGTTACCATTAACACACTATTGTTTATTTTTAAATCCCCTTTTTAATTATTTTTTTTTTTTTATAGATGTTTTCTCCACCTGTAACCAGTGGAAAAAATAGACCAACTACATTGGGCAGCAGCCGATTCAGTGCATCAGGTAGGATATGAAATGATTTGAGTAGAATGTCACATTTGAATCATGAAGATTATTTCTGATGTGTTTTATTTTATTTACACACACACACACACACACACACACACACACACACACACACACACCAGAAGTAATTTCACAGGTATTCAATTGTGTGTGTGTATTAAAAACAGTTTCAGTTAATGGTTTGCATTTATATATTGGATATTTGGGAAAACCAGAGTCTACTAGAAACCTGGATTACCACAAATACTGTGGGTAGAGTAACTGTAGTTTCTCTATGCAGTGTACTTACAGTCAGCTCATCTGGTGTATAACAAAACCAACAGTCCATCATGATTAAGGTAGCATGCATGCTTTAGGCATGTGGAAATATTGCAAAACAGGTATTGCCTTTGAGGTGATGGAAAAATGTACACTTTACATTGACAAAAATAATACATAAACAGTGAATGAATTGTAAAGCTCTTGGGTAGAAATGCAGGCAGTACTGTGCACAGGCATGAGATGAGTTGACATCTGAAATAGTTAATTTAGGTGTTACAGTGTTCAAATGTTAGTGCTAGATAGGCTCTTGAGATCTGATAATATGAATCATGTTACCAGCTATCTTAATTCATGTTATGCATGCCCTTGTTAGTTAGAAACTTGGAAGTTAAGGATTTGTCGCAGATTTGTGAAATCTCATTGACCCGAGTAAACAGGAGAATAAAAAGTTTGATTTGCATTTCATTGCAGACGTAAAGTCAACAGACATTAATAAATATGAAAAAATTACTAATTTACACCATAAAGTGTTGTCACTGAATGTACTATTGATTTAATAATGAAGATGCCTTTTTCTTAAGCAAAAGTCATTAGAAATACTTGAACTCTGCAGTGTTGCTTGTGTATGTATTGTAGCAATTCAGTAATAATAACACATAATAATAATAATAATAATAATAATAATAATAATAATAATAATAATAATGGTAATATCAACTAAGTAGCTCGGCAATTATTGCTATTTTGTATAGAGATTTGCAGTAGAGGATTTTCACTTTTTTTTGGGGGGGGGTGAATAAAAAAACCTTTTTTGTGTTAACATTTATTAAAAAAAAAAAAAAAATGCATATTGCTTCCCTGGAGATCACCCTACCAGTACCATGACATAGCTTTCATTCAGTTTAGTGGCATTTCTATGTAGCTTCCTGTAAATGGCTTGATTTTGCTTTTCCCATTACAGCTCCCAGTAACTAGGGTGCATTTAGAATGGTATTTCTGAAGCTTCTTGACATCCTACAAGCAATGAATAAAAAGTGGACAAAGACTGGAAACCCTTGAATTTAAGACCCTGCACTGCATTGTGGGGCGTTTAGTTGGTATATGCTTATCGTTTTGTATTTATATTTTTTTGCCTTTTTTTTTTTCTTTTTTTTTTTTTTTAGATTCGGTAAAAAAAACAAACAAACAAAAAAAAACATTGAAGCATTTTTATTATTTTCACAAAAGTACAGACTTTTAAAAAACTGGTGTCTCTCGCTTTTACCCGGATCTTTCTTAAGGATTGTAGAAACTTAAACTAAAACATTTTTATCGTGTGATGCGATCATAGAAGAAGACAATTGGGTATTCTGTGAATTGAATACATGTGTTGTGTCCTGAAACAAAGCAGGGCTTGTAAATAGTTATCTAAAATATAAAGGACACACTTTCTGGTCGATGATAACTGAATACCAAGACAGTGCAGGAGAAAGAGGCTTTTGTGAGGGAAAGCTTTTTAACTGCAGTGATGTCTTCCAGTCCACTTTGAAAAAAAAGACAAACAGATTCAGGAGGGCAGTCCTCTTATATTCACCAACTGTAAGTACTTTAACGGAGATTCACAGTTTGCTAGTAAATCTTAAGGACACTGCAGCTTTAGTCACAAAGTTAGTTAATGTGAACATAATGTGCAACACAGAAGTGGAACTGTTTGACAGGAAGCAGTTGTCATATAACACACTTGGCAGATATTGGTTCCGAGGTTCATTTAACTGTTTTATTTTTTTATTTTTATAATTGCATCATATATTTCCAGTATTCCAGGCAGGAAATACTTTTTTTTTGAATTTTGCGAACCTCATTTGTTGATAAAATAAAATGTGGAACTCTTTTTTTGTATTTTTGTTGGGGGGGTGGGGGGGGGGGGGGGGGGGGGGGGCAACAGTTTTTTAACAAACAGTGTTATTCAATTGCCTGCTCTTGAGCGTTACCAAACCCAATTTCCTCTTGTACCATGCATTGGGGGTGGGGGTGTGGGATGGGGGGGGGGGGGGGGGGCAACAGTGGAAAAGGGGGGGGGCACACATTTAAACATTTAAAGTTTTATAAAGTGTCTGCTTTGAGTTACTCCAACACAATCGTGTAACCATGCAGAAACTCTAGGTATGATCAATGAAATAGGCCAGATGTTACCTAATATGTTGATTTAGTTTTACATTCTTAACATCTATAGTAATTCTGATAAGACCACCTACCATCTCTGTTTTGAACTGTTACAATAAAACTATTTAGCACCGGGTACATCAGGAAATATGAAGGATCAGTATTGTCTACTTTGTTTAGAAATTGATAGCTTGACAAATAGTAGCTAACTGACATGTTAATATGGGATTCTTAAAAACAAATAAACAAAAAAAAAAAAAACCCTGTGCTGCTTTTCAAAAGCATAGTTATTTAATTTTTTGCTGCATTTTGCTACTTTTATATGGTTTGAGTATAGATGCAGCGTTGGTGCTTTGAGGTCAATGATAGTGTATTGCTCAAGTTGTATTTTCTTGTTAATATTACGTTGGAACAAAGCTTGCAACAACAAGGAGCCTGCTCTGGTGTTGTGAAGTAATAGGCATGAGTTGCCAAAAGGAGTTCTCTTGAGCTGTAAAACAACATTCAAATTCCATACTTGTGTGTGTGTGTGTGTGTGTATGTGTGTGTGTGACGATTCTGCTGCTGCAAAGGTACGTCTTTTATCTTACCTTAAAAATGTAGGTCAGCTGTAATTGTATAGGTGGTTAATGGGAATTCAATTAGTTTCTTACTTTCACTTTAATATTGGATTTCAGGAATGTAAATTGGGACTTTAGTGATTATGCTAGAGCATGATTAATGAGGGGGTTTATTTAAAACTTAATGTTCCGTTATTGGCGCCATGCAACCAACAAGAGGAGGATAATGGATGTAACCTTGCACTGATCCAGTCAACACAAAAATGAAAATGGCACTTAATCTGCTCAGCAAATGCTGTATTTGAACAGTGTTTTGAGTTAATTTAGCCCTTAATGTCGTGACAAAAGAAAACACAGAAAGTACACTTTAAAACTGTAAAGAGCAATTGAGAATATGAAGCCCTTGAATATAAACTATTCCATTCCCCTCATTGCTGAAATTGTCACCTATGTTGCCACCTTAATGGCTTTATTGTTGGTTAGACATTTCAAGCTGTATTTTACTGGACAATTAACACATTAACAAAATGTCAGGGTCTCTGACAAAATACTGTTTGTTCAGTCAGTCCCTCCTGTTCTGTGAAGCTGGCCTGACTCTTCTGCAGTACAGAGGTAAATTGCTTGCAGGTGATGTGACCATGAAATTATTCGGGTATGCAGTTCTATCACCTAAACAGCAGAATTGCAACATACTCATCTTCTCTCTTCCCTCTCAAGCTTGAGCAGTGGATAATGCACTGAAAATGTATATAGTATTTATATATGTCTAATGACTAGTGTTTCGTGTTTATTCTGAATTTTTGCTGAAAAATTACAGGATTTTTTTTTTTTAACTGGGCGTTTTTACTGATTTATACCCTTTTTTTTGTCTGTTATTCAATATTATTCCAGTACTATTTTCTAGAAAATGCACAATAATTTTATTAAAATGCTGTTTTATTTTGACTCCGACATTGTAATAAGCAGCCCTACACTGTATCCTAGGACACAGCAGATGTTTAGATGTCAGAGGATCAAGTAACGTTCAACTGTGGTTCTCTGTCACTTCACAAACACGCTATCACCTGATTATGTTGGCCAATCAAAGTCTGATTATTGTGGCAATTGCTGGGCATAGTAACTACAAGCTTGATCAAAAACTAAATTGAAATGCTTACACGATAATGTAATAGTTTTAGTGGATGAGGAATGGGGAGAAAATGTAAATCAGTTTATGAATATTCAAAAGAAAATGTTTTGAAGTAAACAAAAACAAAAATAGCAGAAGTGGGTCAGATGTGGCAGAGGATTCATAGCGCTGCAGTTACTGCTGCATGAGCTACATGTTCGCGATGACAATAAAAGAACATACTGAAAAACTGGTGACTTTGTGCGACAGTACTGTCAGTCCATCAGCTAAAACACTGCCTAATGCCGACAATCTTAATCGTAAATATTTGACAGAAAATGATGATGCTTTAGTTACATGGAATGCATTGATGGAAATGTGCAGTGTGATTTTTGACGCGTCTTCCAATGGCTTGCACCACCCAGTTCTGTCAATTTTATTTTATTTTTATGATTTCAAGGCGAGTAAACCTGGCTTGTTTTGTGCTGATGTCACGTAAATACTGTTTCCGTCAGCACAGCGATTGCCCAAATGTTTGCAAAGTACCAGTTAACTTGGGGGAAAAGGTGGCTTTACTTGCACAGATTGTGCTTTATCATACATGCCAGGAACATTAAACCTAACAGAAACCAGAACCGCTACACATCATATTCCACATGTAGTGTGAGATCCCCCCCCCCCCCCCCCCCCCCCCCCCCAATTTTTCTTACAGATGTTGAATTAAAAACTATTTTCTACAGATTTTATCCCTATTTTAATATATGCAAAATAAACTGAAAAGTTCCCAGATTTTTTTAAACATAAAAACTGAAAACGCAGAGCACTACTAATTACATAACAAAGAACTGCGTTACACTCCACCCACAAAGCCCACTCCATGAGAAGATGACTCGCTGTATTGCTTGAAATTTGAACTTTAATCTAAGGTGCAGGTTGATAAAATGGGTGCAGTGGGGTTCATTGGGCGTATTGAAATGCTGCACTCATTTACTGTAAACCCTTAAAATAGGTTCTTCCCTTGTGTTCAGATACACCACAGTGCCTTGTGCTGTGTGTGCACTGTTGGAGGTGAATAACCAGAGACCAGTGAAATTTCATTTTATTACAGATGCACATTAACAAAACAACTCCAATAGATGCATATCAATAATAGCATAGTGTACATGTTTTAACTACATATGTATTATTTTATTAAACATTATCCACTTTTATATAACATTTTGACAAACAGACCTCGCACAGAAGAATGATTTAGTTATCATAATACAAAATATAAGCAAGTGCTAGTCAGAGCTTCCGTTTCCCTCCACACCGTGTCCATGGTAACGACTGAGCCTTGACAACTGCGGTTACAAGTTTTTAATTTAAGTATTTTTTTGTATAAACGTCCCAATTTATAAATGCCATTTTGTGGTTGCTTTACGACGATTCTTCCGTTGCATTTCGTTTTATTTCAGGCTATTTCGTTTTTGCGGAAAAAACAAAACAAAAACTGGTGCACAAAAGTTCCTCATTTCATGAAGGGTGATTAAGTCTACCACTGCTGTTTAGACCAGTTGAATAGATCTTAAAAGGGTGAGAAAGTTATTGAAACTTTTCCATTTCTTTCATCTCTTCTAAAATAATGGTGCATTTAAAGTGGTCTCTTAATAGCCACTGCACCCACTGCAGGCTAGAAGTAGTTTTCATTTTCTATTTTGTTTATTTCAGAGCTCTAAAGTTTTGATTATCAAGGATGCATTTATGCAAATCCATGTAGCATATAGCATATCAAAAACAGATCTGAGTTCCAGAACTTGCAGCCTCAGGATTCATGTGGAAGCGGCTGATAATCACTTGAAGATATAAGAATAGCAATAAAAAGGCAGTTCCAGAATCTTTTATATATATATATATATATATATATATATATATATATATATATATATATATATATATATATATATATATATATATATATATTTTATATCATATATATATAATATATATAAATATATAGATATAGTTTTTTTTTTTTCTTGCAGAATATGTGTATCCAGGCTACCCTCTGCCTGCAATATAATACAGTTCTTTCATTTTGTTAAGCTGTCCTGTGATGCCCAGGGTGCTTATTTCTCTGGAAGCAGCTGCTTATTCTTAGATAACCTGCAGTACCTTCTCTGTGAACAAGCGGCAACTGCCGTTTCTGATGCAGTGCAATCGCACTAGTGAAAATTGGTACGTTTTCATGACAGACTGTGTCTGCTGCTGCAGGGAGGATTCAGTCTGAGTTTGGACATCTTACATTTGTCATAGGTCACCTCAGACTTGGTTACTGAGAAACATGCTGTTGCCATAGCAATGAAGGTCCTTTGAAGGAAGGATACTTGGCAGAGCTTTGGCATCTTTTTACTGTACTAAAACGTTTCAACATGAAAATACAGTAGAGTAGTTATGCTGCCAGAACTATAAAAGTGTAAGTATATTTTCTGTTTCTGTATGTTATTGTAACTTAGTAAACTAAACACAGTTTCGTCAGTATTTAATGTATTTGTCTTACACCTGAAGAAGTGATAGAGAATTTGATGTGTCGTGCTAACTTGCTGGGCACACGTTTTTAAAGCTATTTTCAACTCTTACATTTGGATTACTAGCTTCACTAGACAAAGTTAAAAGCTTGGAAAACGCTGAGGTCACAGGTCAGGTTTTTGCGGGTGCTTGGGAGAAACCCCATGTGGTTTGTGTGTCTCTGTGATCCAGTTAGCTATAGGATGGGGTTCTAGGGCTTGGTTTATTTTAAAGGGGGGAAGTAGGAGAGCAGCACATAGTGTTGCATAAAAGTACTATTTCACAAAGCAGGAGGGGGTTGTAATGTAAACATAATTAGAATGCGAGTCTGAACTGTAGTTCGAAAATGCAATGAAACTTTTATTTATTGAGGAATAATGGAAAATTAGATCTTTTTTGCCCATTTTTAAATGAGTTTTCTTAAAATGGTAATAAAATTTGACATGAAACTGCAGAAATGTACAGTAGACCAACAGTGAGGTAAAATTGGATAAGGGAAGCATATTCTCGTATTGCTTAATGTGGTTGAAGTGTGCCTTTATGGTAAAAGCAGACAGTGTACCAGCTTAATTTTATATTGTCTCCTGTGTTAGCGAGGACATTTTATTTTTATTAGGTCAGCAATTTTGTAGTTTTGGACAGATTTGATTTATCTGTTATTTCCCATCGGAATTGACTACAGTTTTCCAAACAGGACTGAATTGTGTATTTTTTTTTTTTTTTTTTTTTTTTTTTTTACTTTACACCTTAGGGTAAAACATAAAAATAAAAGTACTTGTAAGGTTAATCTACTTTTATGAACACACAAGCTTAATCATAGAAGAATTTTAGTGGCATGATTTACAAAAAAAGTTTAGCTATCAAAAAGCGAATATTTAATTGATTTAAAAGGTGGCACATCTAAGGTGTTTAAATCATTACAGTAAAACCCTTTTTGGTGCGTTAACATATTTTTTTGATTTTCATATTATTAATAGTACTTAAATCTTGTGCTGTGTTATATCAATTGAAAATACCCCCCTAGTACATCTCAGTACATGGAGCCTTTTTTGTTTTTTTAACCCTACCCTCCAAATTATGGAGTCCTATCCCTTCAGAAAAAAAAAATAAAAAAATCAGCATCTTCAAAATCAATACTAACATGTCCATCTGGTCAAAATCTATATCAAAATCTATAAGCCAAATACTTGTCTTTGCAGCTAATAGACAGAAGTCACTTTGACAGGTGGATATCTGCACCAGCTATCTAACCCATGGCCATAACATAATTATTCTTGTTCTGTCTGTGAAGACTTAACGGTAAAATGCTTTTGACAAGAAAGCCTTTTGCCAAATACTTTGCAATTGGTTTATTTTTTAATGACTTGTTAAAATTCGCCAAGCAGGTATTTTCTGGTCAGTGTCATTCAAACGCCATTTTTAGTATGGAGAACTCTGTATTGCTACAGTATGTAAGTTACAGGCAAGTTACAAATAAAGGGCCCAACTTCTAGCAAGAAAATATATGTGGTTGAAAAGAAAGAAATGTTTAATAGTGAATTGGGAAAGTCTGGGTGGCAAAATTGGACACTTCCTTTTGAAGATCTACTTGGGGGGGGGGGGGGGGGGGGGGGGACCCATTAATATAGCATCAACAGTAACATTAATATAGCATCAACAGTAACAATATATTATGGTTGTTAATTGCAGAAATCAAGCAACTGCTGTTTAACATCACAATGAATGATGTTTCAGTTGAGTCACTGATGTTGTGCAGTAAACCAGCTAAAAAACCTGTCCCTACCCCCTTTTCTGACTAAGCTGCATTTTGTGGCGCTATGCAGTGACTTCCAGTTGGAGAGAGAGAGAGAGAGAGAGAGAGAGAGAGAGAGAGAGAGAGAGAGAGAGAGAGAGAGAGAGAGAAGAGACTGTTCATTATTGTCCAACCCTGAGAGGATGTTTCAGGGGACTGGGGTATAGTCTAAGTCTAATGATTTTTAAGCCTTTGGGTATTTTAGAATTCAGGCTTATCGTATGCTGTCAGTGGAGTTTTTTTTGTAGAAATGATTAGGTTTATAGTAAATAATATTACATGGACTCATGGCTAGTTAGAAAGAGATATGATGTACTGTAGTGTATGCAGTGCTTTCCAGGGCCTTTACACTACTAGGGTATATTGGGATGGCTATTTAGGCCTTTTCCATGAGTGTTGATTAAGTAGTTTCCATTTTGGTATTCAAGCATGCTCTGTTGTAAGTCTTTTAAGTTAAAAAAAATAAAATAAAAATAAATAAAAAGCTCATCTTAAACCTTGGTATTTATTATGACAGGGACCAGGAATAGAAACCCTACATGTGTGTATTTAGTGAATGGGAGTACAACTGTAAAGATTGTACTGTAAAAATAAAGTCCCTGTGTATGTATGGCATACGTTCGTTTTACATGCATCTTGAGACCCATGTGTTTTATTTGTTTTAATACACAAGTCAATCATATTTTTTTTGACAAGGTCTGTATTTATGGATAATGTTTGATATTGATAGAAACTTTCTAGATTGATGTTATATAAACCAAGGCACTTGAATATCAAACATTTGTATTAATAAAAACATACATTTAAAAAAAAAAAAAAAAAAAAAAAAAAAAATGTAGAAGTTGTTGTATAATCCAAATAGCAGTTGTTTCTAGCAGTCCTACGTGTACAGCTGTATTTGTTTGTATTGATGTGTGTTGTGATATGTTAGGTCTAAAACTATTTAAGAGCTCAATGTACCAATCGAATTGAACCAAAGTCTCTTCTTTAAGAAATGCTTTGAGTGTGTTCAGCTGCTTTTATTCACAGTTTTAATTTGTCTCTGGAAGGATTTAAAGCAGTACATTCCTGACTGTAGCCTTACTAAATCTTGGTCTTTTGTAAACTTACAGTACATCGTATTTTGGTGGACATCATCAAGTAAATAGTTAGTTATTGCAAGCGTAAGTTTTTGATGGATCATAATGGTGTTGCATTTAAGGTTTTTCAAAGAGCAAGGTCAATTCTTGTCTGTGGAAAAATAATCTGTTGTAGCTGAATTCGGTTTTATTGACACAAATTATTGTAATGAATAAGTCTGGAGAAGTCAATATCATTTGTATTCATGTTTTTGCCTTTGTACACATTAATGAGGAGGGGTCATTGAACTTGTGACCTGTGACCTGCACCTTTTTCCCTGGGATTTGCAACCATTGGAAAAATGTGCTGTTTGGGTTTATACATTTGTTTGTGTAATCGTTGCAATATGCTTGGTCTTTCGTAAACCTTTATAGCTTACAATAGGCAAACCCTCAATGCTTAAATCCTTTCAAGGTGTGTTTTATTCTTAGTTAATACAGATTGTAACTAGCATGATTCCATCAGATCTTGCTGTCAAACATTATGCTAAGCCAGTTACTTTACTGTATGTTTCTGTGTTAAAATGGCTTTTTGTGGTGCGGTCATTTTTACTTTCTCCTTGGCTTAATGAGCCAACAGTTTGAGGATGTGGGAGGGGGGTTTGACTGTTTTGGTGTTACATTCTAAGCTTCATTTAGGAAGGTGAATTGCATGTGATCACAGAAATCTGGTTTGAAACAGGAAAGGGTGATAATTAGTTTCTAATATGAAGAAAGTAGCTGTTATTAGCTTTGCCCTGCATGTTAACCGTTTCCCTGCGGCCCTCTTCAGATCTGAGCAGATGGGCGAGCTAAGGGCAGAGGTAACGTGTGCCATGATGATAGGCTGTTGGTTTTCCCTGAAGGCAATCTACGACTGCAAGGCATAGCTTCTCTCCTTCCTTTTTGAAACTTCAACTACGCAGGCTTAGAAGACTGTGAAAGAAACCGCTAAAATAAGCAATCAAGATGTTCATTTGACTGTTAGCGCTCTGCGAGCATTGTTCTGTGGCACTGTATTCAATTTGGTGACAGCTCCATGATTGGGTTAGAAGAAGAAAAAAAAAAAAAAAAGGACATTTAGCTCTATCACATTTTACCCTCCTGGTATTGTCTAGCAGTGACTTTAACAGGAGTGCAATACAGTCAGAAATTGAGTACTGTTACTGAGGTTAAAAATACATATGGCAGGGGAAAGAAGGTTCCTTTTGTGTTGTGGTGCAAAGACATACACTGGGATTATATATGTGAAGTGCTGCTGTTAATAAGCAACATTAACTGGTTGTAAGAAGCAGTTTCATTAATACAGTGCATAAATGAAAGGCAGGTATCTAATAGTAAATGTTACAGACTAAAGAGCGTATTATATTTTCATGTAATTTATACTGATGCTAGTGTATTATGGTCTGTTTTTTTTTTTTTTTATCTGTGCGTAGACTGATTGCATTTTTTAACCACAGATCGTTGACATTTTGGGAGAGAAGAGGAGGCAGTTGCTGATCAAAAAATGCACCTTTTCATTTAATAACCATGTTTGAACATGTGTCAGCGGGTACATGTTCAGTGCTGGAAGGAAGTGTGGTCATTGCAGGGAATAAGAGTTTTGGAGTGAAGTGTCTGAGCTCAAACATTCAGCAGTTACAGGGAGGCCTGTGCACAACACCAAAAAAATAACAACATAAAATCAAGCATGAAACGCACCAGTTGCAGCTTTGGACAAGAACGCCTCCAGTACATTAATCTCTACTTCCTTTGTTGGAATCCTGTGGCAGCTGTCAGGAGTCTGTTTACTTTTGTTCTGTCATTGTGAATAAAAATGTCTCATCTTTTGAATCGGGAAATTTAAATTGTGTGGTTTAGAATTGCAGAAACTGAAGCAAAGTTGGCAAATAAAAATGTTATTGGTGATAAACCGTTTCCTTGTTGTTTTTATTTTTACCAGCACTTTTATATGCATGCACATGTGAGCTATTCTACATTTTGCATTTTTACATTCAGAAATGTGGTTGTCTTGTAGGTCTGAAAAGCATCATTTTCTGGTGTTTTGGAACTGAATATCATTAGACACGAAACAGTTGCCCCACAGATGGAATTGTTGTGTCTGTCTTAGAAAAAATGTCCTTTTTGTTTACTCATTACTCCTGTGTGAGTATGAAATATATCAGGTTAGCTCTAATCCTGACTTGTTTCCAGTACATCTGTTAGAGTTTTAGTTATAGATTGCCTGTAACCAGTGATGTTACTCTTGCTAGAAGAGCTGATCACTTTGCAGTAATCCTGCTCTGATGCATTACTGATCTACTCCTTGCTGTAAGTTGGTCTGCAGTGACTATTATATTGAATCCTCTTTCTTCCAAGGATATGTTTCTATCTCTGAAGAGTCTGCAGTAACGAAAGCCTAATATCAGCAACACAATGCATATTTTATATTGTATTCTAATTATATAATGTATTTGTGTGCAATTATAATTAGATTGTTATTTTAGTTTTTATTTTTCCCAGCATGCATGAAAATATATGATTTTCATTAGAAGGGACCTCTGCCCTCGGTGGATTATTGTTTTATATTTTGCTGGAAAGCCCTTGAAACAAACTTTTAAAATGAGGCTAAATGGAGTGATGATGTTACTGTCATAGGCTTCGTAGTCTTGTCTACTCTAAAGCATACACAGTGCTGTAGCAGAGTCATGAAATTCAAATTGCAATATTTAGTACATTTTTTCAAAAAAAAATCTGCAGAGCTGGCTAAACTCTGCATACAGTATTGTTTAAGAAAGAGGATCACCTGTCCCCAGGGGTGAGAGAGAACAAAAATAAAAATAATAAGCGGCCAACAGTTTACCCAGCATTTAATCTGCCAGTTAGATGCTGTAAATCAATTGTCACGTTTTCAATCTAGTGAATATATAATTTCCCCCTCTAAACACAGAAACACCTATATTTTAATTTTTTAATTTTTTTTAAACAATCAAAAATGAAAATGAGGTAACAGAGATCACATCACATGTGATACCTGGCAGTACGTGTTTGTGTCACATCAGCATTCCCCAGGTGTTGGAACACACAGGATACTTGTTTATGCCTACAGCTCTGCGAGGGAGCAAGAGATTAATAAACATCCAATACAGTTAGAAAATGCATTCAGTGCCTTGTAAATCTGATGTTGCTTTGCACAATTGAGTTTGCTGTGAAGCTCGCATTGCTCACATCTCTTAACCTCCTGCTAGAACACCTGCATTTGAACAGCTAGCGGGGTTAGAAATCAAGCATTGAAATGGTCATTTATTATCTTTTTTGCATTGGATATCATTGCACAGATGAAACTAAGCAAACCAGAGACCCCTGAGTAGACTAGTAGTTTTAGGCATAGTAGTAGTAATGATGATATTAAGTATCGTAAAAAAACAGTGTATAAGTCGTCCCCCCGCCTTTTTGAGACAACAATTTCAGGAAAAAGCCTATAGGTCACACCGGTGTATAAGTCCCTTCCCCTTTTTAGGACCCCCCTAAAAATACCTAGAAAATAGACAAGTGTTTTTACAGTAAATGAAATCTTTACCACACTTATTCTGGTATTGCTGTAAAATACCAATCTGGATTAAAAAAAAAAAAAAAAAAAGTGAAACCTTTGAATAACATTGTCAATAGGGAATTCAGTATGGAACTGATTGGCTTACAATTGTTCTGAGGGACTATCTTCCATCAGCAATCCTACGCAGTCTTGAGTACAGAAGCATCTGCCAGCCAGGTGCTGCTTATGAACCCTCTATCAGCGTCAGTGTATCCTAAAGTTACTGTTAAAAAAATAAATAAATCGTTGAATATATTCAGTCCGAGTAATTGACAGTAATACAAGCACCATTTTTTTTTCTTTTTTCTTTTTAAACACGGTTATGCTGATTATTAATGATTTATAAAGAAATGGCTCATTATTTCTATTAATGAACTTCACGTGGCTTCATGTTTCTTGCAGCCTGAGTTTTTGATTTGAGCGCAGGATCAGTTTCTGACCTTTCCTCTGCTGGGCTTTTAAGATTTCACACGCAAGTAACACTAGATTTAGAAAGTGAATAACTTTAAAAATAACTTTTTCTCTCGGTAGCATCACACATGCAAATTTGTGTTCCACACCTATATATATATAGCACACCTTGTGAAGCTATCTAGGCCTACACTTTACCAGGATTGCTTAATCCCTTGGTAACTGAAACTGTTTCGTCCCTGAAGGCTGCAGCCTACATTCTTCTTGAGAGCACATCAGAGATGACAAAGTTCTGGGGCTCAGTCTCTTGTTTTTATGAAGACAACCTGGTAGTTCTCACAAAGTCTCTTTCCTCAACGCAGCTGTTGTGGAGAAATTGCACTGAATACCAAAGCACTGGCATAACGTGCATAACTTCACCAGACTTTTTATAAAGCTTTGAGCAACATTGTATTTACTTTTCTTTGCAACCTGTCACGTTTTACACAGTTAAACTGGTGCTGAAAAGGTATTTTTGCACCCGTGAAGCTTCTAATATCTGACATTTCAGATGTTTGTCTTTATTTTTTTTTCATATTTGGGATTTTAACTAGGGCTTTTCTCCACATCTTGTGCAGTCCATTGCTGTATTAATGTAATTTTTTTTAAATCAGATTTTTTTCTCTCTTCCTTGGCAAAATAAGTTCTTAAGATAAGTTCAAGGATCTGATCGATTTCTCATCTTTTTTAATACGGCTGTGAACTTTAATTGAATAGTTATATGGACTTCAGTAATTTCAAGTTGTTTTAATCTTTTTGTAAACAATTTAAAATAAGGTGTGATTTATTAATAACCCTCAGCAGGGTTTATGTTTAAATGTATGACATTTTATTGCAAATTAGATATTTATAGTCTACAGTTTTGGTATTACAGAATGCTCTGGTTATTACCGATTTTTTTTTGGGGGGGGGGAACACTGTGCAGGTAAATAATTCACAAGTTATAAGAGTCACAAGGTCTCACAAAAAAAAAAAAAAAATCCAAAATAGCAAGCAACATCCATACAAGAAACCCTTAAAAACACCATGAGCATATAGAGACAGAAAATGAATGCTTTTACAGATGTTTGTGGCAAAATAAAAAATAACCCCTAAATGTGTTTGTCAGCCTGTTCCACACTAGGATAGGTCCTTAATTATTCTGTCAAACTTTTTGCAGATGAATCATAATATATTATTTACCACAGAAATAATGCACTGTATTATCAAACTGATTCAAAACCTACTTGCAGTCTTATTAATTATCCACTAGTATTTTTATTACAAGGTAGAAAAAATGATTAACCGTTTGCGGTCATATGTCGGACCAGGTCCGACATTATAATTTTCCCTTTCCAGTCCGATGTCGGACCGACATCATCAAAAAGACATAAAGCACAGGTCTCTAGTCGTTTTTTTCTCCGGAAAAAGCAGAGAAAACCTTTCAATGGCCGAGTGAGACAGATAGATGCCGAATGAAACCGGAGGAAAAAAAGGGCATATCTCATAGCCCCATGTATTACAGAGATAACACGGACATAACAAACAACAGAAATAGCTGCTTCTGCATCCAGCGTTCAGAGAATATCACGGACATTTACAGAGCTTTTATTTTATGTTATAGTAATAAAATAATGACTTGGATCACCGAATTGAGGAATTTGGTGATAAAACAAGTGATCAGGAGAGGATTTATCAGTATGCACGTCTATAAAGAGGTATGTGAAAAATACAGCGAACAAGGGGCGGGGCTTGGCTGGAGATATAGTACTGTGTCCTTTTGCGACATTTTAAACAGCGCGTGTGAAAATAAATTGCGCCTGACAAGTGCATAAATGGACTGCAAAGGGTTAATGTAGAAAAAATAGTAGTCATTCGTTTATTTTGTACTGTCCTCCATTTCAAAAACATATAGGGGTAGATGTATTAGCGTTGCATCTGTCACAAACCAGTTGCAAATGAGTCGGAGGTCCGTTGTTGTTGTTGTTGTTATTATTATTTTTATTATTATTAATAATAATAAAAAAAATAAGTAAGAGACGGAACCAAATGCATAGTACAGATGACATTAACATTTAACAAAAGCAATGTTATTTTGATTCTTGCACCCTTGCTTGTATAGACGTTATCCTTCGGGCACCCTCTGCTGCAGCAAACCACAACTCAAGTCCCGCTATTTATTTGAACAATGTTGCACAACACTCACATTGTATGCTAGAGATCTCACTAAGAAGAGGCAACAAACATTTAAATTAGTATTTTGCGGCTCTCTTCATTAACATATTTTCTCTTAGTACATACGACAAAATGTATACTTTGCAAATTGTTGTAACGAAAATGCAAATTGCAGTATGTTTGCGCAGCGACTGGCCTATCTTAGTACATCTACCCCATAATCTGTATATTGTAGGTGTTTCAGAGCAAAGACCTCAACTATGACTGGAAAATACATTCATGGATTGCAAAAACTACTAGGAAAGTAACTGTAATGCTTAGTAGGTGTTTATCTTGAGTTATTGAGTGCTGTGCAGTCAGTGTGTTACTTGGTTGCATATCATTATCATACTAGTTTGGGTAATTTCACAAGTGTCACTCAGAACCCTTTAAAACTTGTTTTATTTTTTTATGTTTGCCTACAAAATTGACAAAATAAAAAATTCCAGGAAATTGGCTAAGAACATGCCTTATGATATCATGTCTGGCTGACTGTTTTCTCAACAGCAGCATAATAGTGATTTTGTTTTCAAAGTTTTTGCCAGCACTCTGTGAGTTTTTCCTGTTATAGTTTACAGGTTTACATTATGTTTCTGCCTAGATGGAGAGGGAGAGACAGGCATCTGCACTGTAGAACAATGAAACTACTGCCAAAAGAAATATTTGTCCTCCATTCAAGATTACATTTATTTGTTTAATTTGAGATGTTGTGGATATAACCTATTTGTTCATGGCTACCTGCGATGCCATCACCTCTGCCAGATAGATTGTTGGAGGTATTTCCATAAGCATCATGCTTCTGCAAAAATGTTGTAAATGATTGTCTATGTAAACATCTTGCTTATATAAGCAGTATAGATGTTTTCATTGCATAGCCACTGCAAATTTAGCAGTAGTTTAATAAAAATAGGAAACCTCTTAAAGTATCGTAGGGATTACAGAACAATTTGTTTAAAACCATCAAGTTTAGAGACAATTTTGCTTACACTTCATTGTGTCATTTGGCAGATTTATTATTGTTAAGATATTATTATCCACAACTTAAGGGAAATGATATATGTGGACAGAATTGTGCTTTTACAGTAATTGTAAATGTTTATTTTGTTCTTAATTATTGTGCTGCTTATGAAGCTGTGTTGACAGAACTAGAGACTGACATTCTCGCCATTCTTCCACAGAGCTGGGATGGCACAAGCAGTGCTAGTGAGGGCTTCCCCACACTTTTCTGCAGTTTTGAAATCCCCTCATCATACTCATCCAATTTTATGAGGCTGCCTGCAAAAGGCTTCCCAGTGCCAGCTGTGCAGATTCAAGCAGTGGTTTTGTAATGTGAACCTCAGATCACTGAAAGCAGAGTTCAGACCATCAAGCTCTTATGCTGCATTTTTAGTGTGGACTTTCAGACCTGAATTACTATTTATAAGGTAAATTAAAACCATTCATTCTTGTCATAAGGCTGCAGAGCTATACGCAAGAGCATTTGTACGCAGTTTTGCTAGTGATTTGTAATGCCTTGTCCCACACACACACACACAATACACACAGTAAACATGGCTTTCACATGGAGTACGTATTAAAATTAGACTAGTCTTCGTAAAAACCTTATTTTCTCCTGTTCTGAATTTTTCTTGACCACTCTCAGCCCTGTTTTGTTAAACAAGTAAACATGGCTGCAATTTTGAGGTCCTAGATACATTTTGTCTTTGGCCAATCAGTATAGATTTTTTAAGCATGTAACTGCGCAAGATTCCAACTCCCACTGAAGACAGCATGGTTTAGACAGCTGTTAAAATCAACAATGTTGTTGACATGTATGCAGACAGCGGCACCATTATTAATGGCTTTTTTTGACCTTGTAGCAGGAAACACTGGGAGGGAATGTAATTAAAGAACAAGGTTTCTTTCTGTAAAGTGGGATTAATATTCATGGATACAAAAAAAGTCGTCACAAATAAATGAACCATAGTGTTATTATACAGTGTATAGTTGTTCAAACCATTGCAGGTTTTTACTTTTGCAAATAGTTGCAAGCAAAGGCGTTTCAGGTAAAGATCACAGGGAAACCTGGCATAGCTCAAACTGCAAGGCAGATACCTTAAATGTTGAAGCACATACAATAGAAAATCTTGATGCTTTTTTTTTTTTTTAAATTGGCACACTTTTCATTAATTAAATTTTATTCTGGCACAGAAAAAAAAAATGAATGAATACCTGAATTGCAGTGCTGTGAAAATGATTTTAAAATCACTGTTGGTTTTGTAGTACCCTAAATTTAACTATTCAATGTAGTGTTCTTAAAATAGAGCATGTTTGAGTTGCCACTGTTTTTCTGTGTTTTGTGGCTGGGTTTGGACTGGCCACAAAAAACGACAAATTTGTACTTTGCTGACAGAAATCAAGCTTACAATTTACCGAAATTGCTGATCGCCAGAATGGATTGGAGTATTTTTGTTAAACCATCAAGAATGGCAGAAATCCAAATTGGCATTGTTTTTGTATTCAAGGTATTACTGTGTTTCCAGTAAGGCAAACAATATATAATTATTTGTGGAAATCATGGTCTAAATAAAAAAAAAGTAAATGCAGTTCATATATAAACAATCCAGGGATAAAGAAAACATGCTCAGTTAAACAAAGATCTCCAAGATGCTGCCAGGCATTCAAACAACAATGGGACAAAGATGAGAACAGAGCACAGGGTCAATGCCAAAAAATCCACGTCCTTTACTTGACAGCCATTGCATGTAAACAAACTTGTTTTGTTTTTTTTAATGTTGAAGACACAGAAAGAACACGTTCTTTACAAAGGAACAGGCAGCCCAGTATCTTTACCACAGAGCAGTAACGTGCAGGTTTCCTTTGGTCTCTGTATCCAAGAGATTTGGAGGAGGAGCTGATGTATGCCTGGCATTGAAGAATACGCTAGCCTCATATTAAAGTGTTTTAAAGTTATGGAATATCTGTTATAAATAAGTGTTCCTTTTAGTTTTTTCCATTATCGTACAGCATTTTTGACCCCCCCCCCCCCCTTAAAAATGATATATAATAGTTGAATTTGAAAAGAAAAACAATGCTTTTTTTGTAGCATATGCTTTTGTTTATTGGTTAGAGCTACAAAACTAAATAAGACTCCAGACAGTGTACAAGCTGGGGGAACAGGTGCAGGTATCAGTGCAAATCTGCATGCAATGGATCTTGCTATAGCAAAGGCACATGGCAGCATTTTATGTGGACGCAGTGGTGAAGGATGGCAAAAGCTGGAGTTGAACACAACGTTGCCTTGAATAACAAAGAACACAGATCTAACATGACATCATCAAACTGCATCCCGGCCCCACCAGTGCAGTCGAATCTACATGTTTCTGATGGATGATAAAGCAGGGCTGCAAGTGAGATTCAAAAGCAATCTCTGTATACACGGGTCCAGAACTGTGAATGCAACTAAGAACCAGATTTACAGAAATCGCAACCTTTTTTTTTTTGTGTGTGTGTTTTTAACATATAAATAGGTGCTGTTTTCATTAATTTATTCCTAACCATAAAAAAAATATTCAGAAACTTTAGCTCATGAAATAAAAATCAATCGGGGTTGCAGGTGAGGTGTTAAAAACATATTGTCATGCCATCACTTCATACACACACTTCAGACAGTCTCAACAATTATAACAGACAATGGTTTGAAGTGAGTTCACTTCGCCAAGGTACTTTATTTATTTTATTTATTTATATATGTATACAGTGCCTTGCAAAAGTATTCAGACCCCTGACCAATTCTCTCATATTACCGAATTACAAATGGTACATTGAAATTTCGTTGTGTTTGATATTTTATTTTTAAACACAAATTCAGAATCAATTATTGTAAGGTGACATTGGTTTTATGTTGGGAAATATTTTTAAGAAAAATAAAAAACTGAAATATCTTGCTTGCATAAGTATTCAACCCCCACACATTAATATTTAGTAGAGGCACCTTTCGCCACAATAACAGCTTCAAGTCTTTTGGGTAAGTATGTACCAGCTTTGCATACAGTGTTGGAGTGATTTTGGCCCATTCTTCTTGGCAGATTTGCTCCAGGTTGGTCAGGTTGGTTGGACGACGCTTGTGGACTGCAATTTTCAAATAGTGCCACAGATTCTCAATGAGATTGAGATCAGGACTTTGACTGGGCCACTGTAGGACATTCACCTTTTTGTCCTGAGCCACTCCAGTGTTGCTTTGGCCTTGTGCTTGGGATCATTGTCCTACTGAAAGGTGAATTTCCTCCTAAGCTTCAGTTTTTTAGTGGACTGAAGCAGATTCTCTTGCAGTATTTTCCTGTATTTTGCTCCATCCATTCTTCCTTCAATTGTAACAAGATACCCAGTCCCTGAAGCATCCCCACAGCATGATGCTGCCACCACCATACTTCACTGTAGGGATGGTGTGTCTTGAGGCGTGGGCAGTGTTAGGTTTGCGCCACACATAGCTCTTTGAGTTGTGGCCAAAAAGCTCTATCTTGGTCTCATCTGACCACAAAACCTTTTCCCACATCGCAG
Source organism: Polyodon spathula (assembly GCF_017654505.1). NCBI lineage: Eukaryota > Metazoa > Chordata > Actinopteri > Acipenseriformes > Polyodontidae > Polyodon > Polyodon spathula. The sequence continues at coordinate 10,737,444 of NC_054557.1, forward strand.
CTGGCTCACTCTCATGCTTTCTGGCAAACTCCAGACGTGCTTTCAGATGGTACTTTTTGAGTAACGGCTTCTTTCTTGCCACCCTCCTATACAGGCCAGTGTTATGCAAAGCTCTTGATATGGTTGACTGGTGCACCATTACACTACTCCCAGCCACCGAACTCTGCAGCTTCTTCAAAGTGATTGTTGGCCTCTCTGTGGCTTCTCTCACAAGTCTCGTTTGAGCACTGAGTTTTGAGGGATGGCCTTTTCTTGGCAGTGCCTGGGTGGTGTGATGCAGCTTCCACTTCCTGATTATTGATCCAACTGTGCTCGCTGGGATATCCAAACACTTGGATATTATTTTGTACCCTTTCCCTAATCTATGCATTTGTATTACTTTATCTCTAACTTCTGTGGAATGCTCTTTTTTCTTCATTTTCCTTCAGATTCACAGCCTTACCAATGTTCCTTCAACAGTGGGGTTTTTATCCAGAAAATGTGACAGCAACTTTAATGGTTCACAGGTGGAGGCCAATGGTAAGGTAATTGTGTCCTCGTTAGGGCAATTTCTTTCACCGGTGCAAACTGGGAGCTTCAACAGCACAGGGGTTGAATACTTATGCAAGCAAGATGTTTCAGTTTTTTTATTTTTCTTAAAAATATTTCCCAACATAAAACCAATGTCACCTTACAATAATTGATTTTGAGTTTCAGTGTTTTAAAAAAAAATATTGAACAGAACGAAATTTCAATGCACCATTTGTAATTCAGTAATATGAGAGAATTGGTCAGAATTGGTATAGAATATATATATTCTACTTGACAGTAAAAAAAATAAATAAAAAAAAACCCTGGTTATAAATAAAACCTAAGTATCTGTGTTGAAAGCGGGTTATAGTTCAGGTAGTGGTAATCTACACCCACTAAACTACAGTTTGTACATTTTTGGCCTCGACTGTGCAGTGTCTTATGACATTTGTCTTGAATGATTTAGTAGATGGTTAAATAAAGCAGCTGACTCATAACAGAAGAAACCACAGGAAAAGTGGTCTCTAAAACGGCAAAATAAGATTGTTTTTATTCAGCGTTCAGTGCTGTAGCGTTTTATTCAGCTTTTTTTATGTCTTTTTGTATGTTTTACTTTGAATCTGATCTCCATCATGCATGTTTTTTTCAAGAACAATTTCATTTTATAGACAAAATCCCCTTTGCAGTACTGTGTAGTCTGTGTCATTTACTGCTATTAAGGCAAGAACATTGACTCATTTGGCATGATGTAATTTCCTTTTTAACAATAATATAATATTATATCATATATATATATATATATATATATATATATATATATATATATATATATATATAATTAGTGTTCCCTCGCTGTAATGCGGGTCTCAGGACACACACACACACACAATATGAGCGTTATAACTGAAGAGTGTTATCAACTAAAATAACTCCCTCTCTATAATGCACATATAGTGAAGCAAAAATGTTACTTTCTATGAATTAACCATGCATAAAGATCCATGTAATCAGCGCTATATTTTTTACAAAAAAAAAAAAAAAAATGAATGTTCCCACTCGTGGATCATTTTAATTAGCAGTTTTTAAACTATAAATAATCTGGCTATACAGCAGTCAGGAGTTCAGTTAGAAGCGACAGACAAGGGGTCTGCCTCCATAGTTTAAATACTTTCCAAAGATTTACACACACTGTTAGAGACTTCCACAAAATCACCTCTTTTAATGATTTTAAATGATGACGATATTTCAATCTGATCAATTAAATAGACTCCCTTTATTTATTTATTTTTTTTTTTGGGGGGGGGAGCAACAGACAAACTGTTTCTTTTTTCAGGTATATATTTTACAACAAGAAAAAAAAGGGTAAGTAATATACAGTCACTGGCCACTTTATTTACATGCACTTCCTAATATCAACAGGGTATCTCACAAGTTCAGCCCACACATGACCACTTGGATTGAGATCTGGACAACGTGCTGATTGAGGTCTCCCTCGTGCAAATCGCAGACAATTCCAGAGGTGTCAAAGGACCCAGTGGTTAGCATATGCAAATCAGATGAGGGGGAGGGGCTGCGTTAATAAAGTGGCCAGGAAATGTATTTTGTTATACACTCACAGAAGTTGATGTAAACAATGTATCTCTCCAGGATAAGCTGCAGCTGGAATTTTTAAAAAAAATTTTTTAGAGCATTTTGCAGCTTTTAGGGGGTTACCCTGGATTGCCCCAATGGGTGCTGTGAAGTGCTCTAAGAAATCTAAGTGGCTTACCCTGACAGGGTAGATGATTATCAAATCGATGCCCAGGTCAAACAATTAAATAGCATTTCTCGTGAGATTTATTATTATTTTTACTTGCATGATGGCATCAATTAACCTGAAACTGAAGCTTTATTACTTTGTTCCTTCTTGACCCCTGGTGGATAAGGCTTAAATGACACAATTACAACCAGTGGCTAATATGACCACCTGTAAACAACCACAAATGTAATGTAGATCTGGACATGCCTTACCCGTATTTCTACACCCCTGTCCAAGAAATATTGTTAAAATCTGACTGGAAGTCTGTAGAATCAAATAGCTTGGTGACACTGGACTGGAAGACAATATTACATTGATTTACCATCAAGTAAGGCTTTCCTTTCTGCCAGTAAATTAAATTACACTCAAAAATTATATCTGTAGTGTACGCCAAGTGGACATTGGTGTTTCAGCTTTCCAGTCTCTGTTAAGTAGAAAGGATATTGGGTGTTTTCAAAACAACCACTCTTAACAGGAAAAAAAGTCTCTCATATTGAGAAAATGTTTATTTAAAAAGATTGGGGATAAAAAAACTTTTGAAGCGTATCTTGTATAAACATATACAAACACAGTATATACTGAAAGTCACTGTTGCAGAATGTTTATTTTGAACCTTCCAGACCAGGCAGTAAGGGATAAGGTGTTGTGTAAATGACAGGTACTAGGAAATAGCTGACAAGCAGTTCAGTAAAATCAGTGTTTTAGAGGTTGGCACATTTCAAAGCACAAGGGAGAAGCAAATATAGATTGAAGGGAAATCTGTCAGAAGTTAGTGTAAGAAAGAGACAACTGTGTTGTCATTACAGGAATTAATGGTCTCAGACTCTGGTGCCCTGGGGACCCAGGTCTCCTTACAGGAAATGAACTGAATTGTTTATGGAATAAAACGGAGTTCAGTGCCTGCAAATGCAGCTGGTTTTAAAACAGCAATATTTAAAAAGGCTATTAAAGACCTTTTAGACGGATACCCTGCTCAAAAATAAAATAATAATGAACTTGGCTTACTGTTTAAACTTTCAGTTCATGGTGTGAATTTAATAGCTTCAGTTTATGTAAAAAAATTTTGTGTCAATAGAAAGCTGCTGTTTTTTTTTTTTTTTAAACTGTAAAACTAACACATTACCCTCTTTTAATAACTGGTTTTGTTTTTTATTTGAGAAATAAATGCAATAAAATCTGTGTTATTTGGTTAAATGTTTGTTTGATGAAAACTCAGAATCCATAACGTATTTTCTGTGGTTTTCTGTTTCCAGATTGTTATACAGTATTACCTCGAAGGAACCTCATTACCTGCAAACAATATTGGATAAAATAACATTACTGGAGTGAAAACTCATATTTTTGTACTGAGTAAAGCCAACCTAAATGTAATTTGGCTGCAGATATTTTATTTGTTCAACATATAGCAGATGTTAAATCCCTCCAGTAGTCTTTTTTCTTCTGCACAAATGCAACATTTGAAAGTACAAGTTCTATTAAATTAAGAAGTTCAGATTTATTGTTTTATTATCAACATCACTTTTTTTATCATTTATTATCAGCATCACATTTTCTTCATATTTAATTATATTGAGTGCTTGGAAATGTTTGTGTGCTATTTTTATAAACACAAAATAAATGAGTGAATTGTTTTAAAAATGTGGTTAGTTATGGGATGGTTGGCATTTTTCTGAAGAATTACACAACTGCTTTCTGTTGCATCTTTTATTTGCATGGAGGGTATGGTTCTAAAAACTGTAGATGTTTAAATCCAATATGAGTTTCAGACTCGACTCCAGGTTGATTTCTGGAGGACCATCTTCAGTAGAGGCTGTTGTTGATAATGTGCTGTTATGGGGGAGTTATGATTATCAAAAGCTCTCGAATTGACCTGGTGAAGGGAAGTGTTACTTAGACATTTTGTAATAGTTACATTTTTAGGTAGTTTAGCATAAGATCATTTGGGCTTTGACAGCTATTTCGTGGTCTGCGGTTTGGTGTTGTCAAGGGGCAAGAGTAAATAAAAGGTTATTTTTATTTTACAGCAACAGAAAACTGCATAGAAATATAGGTGTACTTGCAGTATGTTTATGTGAAATGATTTACAGCTGCTAAATGTTAGAATAACTGAGCTTTATGTCTTTTTTAATGATAGGTATGGAGGAGAGAACAAGTACAGCCTCATGGGAAGCAGGAGGACAGCCAAGTCCCTCTTATCAGTCCTCCAGGGTAAGAAGACTGGGTTTGTTTTTATAGATTATTTATTTTTATTTTTATTATAAGCACAGAACAAGCTTGTACAAACTTCATAACAATAGTCTTGAACAAAAATTGAGTGTCAATCTTACAAATAGGTTTGGGCCCCTCTCATTATTTATTATTTTTATTTTTATTTTTTTAAATGAAAAACACTACTTTGATAAATGTTTTGTCTCCAACAGACCTGTGTGAATCTGCTTTAATTGAATGCTGTATCTTATACACACATTGGCACATTTTATATACTAGATATAATCACTAATGTAGTAGCTCAGTAGATATTAAAGTTATTTCAGAGTAAACAGTGCCAATTTACATTTTTAAGTCAATACCATTTTTTGTGCTGCTCAGGTAAAATCTAAGCAAGCTTCTTATAGATACAATTTTAAATAATCAGACAAATTAGATAGTCATTGTTAAGCATTTTTTTTATAAATAAATATTATCTTGCATTTTAATGAAAAAAAAAGTATTTACTGAATTAGATTACATTATAAAAATAGTATTATTTTTTATTTTATTTATTTATTTATTTTTTTAACTCTACACTTAAATGTTGTTTTTTTTTTAAATTCACCAATTCGCCTGCGTCTTGCTCTCTGGTCTTCAATATATCAAGTCTCTAGACATTTCTTGTGTGGGTTCTCTCTGCAGTTACTTCAATATTAATAGGAATTGTTATCGTTCCACTCTGATACTAAACAAAGAAAGAGGAACCGACAGTCATTTCAAAACCAACTCATTTAGCATAATGTTTATTTTAGGCTAGATGTAGTGACCATTTAAAAAAAAAAAAAATGTCCACATTTGCATGACTATTGACAATCGCATACTACATGTGCAAAAACAATCTAGCATTGATATTGTCCTTTGTAAGTCAAGTGAAATTTTCTGGATATGGAAAATATACAGCAGCATAACAGCACTTAAAATGTTGTTTAAAAAAACAACACATTTTGCTGCATCACTATGTACTGTGCAAAATTATTTCATTTTTATTATGTTTGTCTGTACATGATCGTTAAACAGTTGGGTTTTGGGTTCATTTTCCTGGTGTCTTATATAAATCTCATTTAATGTCAATCTCTTGTCACTTTTCATTAGAAATCAGTTAAATGTCAGATCTGTACAGCCTGCGTTACCTTGTTTATTTTCCATTGCCCTTCCCGAATGAACATCTACAGGCTATAGTTCCATAGACAGGCAGATTTGCATTACAAGATTGAGATGCATGATATGTGTGCTGCAGGTACATATAAATCATCATCTTTGACATTACTGGGATGGGGAAATGAGTAAACAGGCTGATGTTCCAGCCAGCATGGTACAAACGGGTCTCAGAAATTTCATGCAGATTTGCTGCAGTTCCTTCGGTACAAAATCTGCATTAGGTGTCACATTAAAAAAATCAGCAGAATCGGACACAAAAAAAAACATGTCCTTCAAGCTCTGGTATTGTGTTTAGAAAACACTCGCATTTGCCTCTTGTTTTTTGATTTAACACACTTCTTTATTTGTGGTTGCATTTGTAATTTTTGTACTTGTCCATGTATATTCAGTTGACAGAGTCATAAGTGTAAGTTTTGTAAGTAAAGACAGGTAACTAAATAATTAGTTAGGTAGTTGTTATGAAAGGAGTCATAAAAACAGAGACACACTGGCACACTCATACCAATGGGGAAATTAAGTCTTGTCAACGCTTCATGCTGACATTGCATAAAGGCTGCGTATGCGATGACTCAAAGGCTGGCATAGAGGCAAAGTGTGGCTGTAAACCACACATGGCTGTTTGGGAAAGGCGTGAGCGGTGAGATGCCAAGCTCTTTATCAACATGAACAGGTTTACGATTGAGAGGCCGGCACGGGGATAGAGAAGTGCCTGTTGGAGAGCCTTGTTTGGGTTTTTTATTTGTTGGTTGACCTATTGCTACTTCACTCTTACATGAATGCAAGGGTGTCCAACTGTAAAACAGTTTCCCCAGGTGCCTTGTTACCTTTGGCCTTTGTGTGACGGTTATTACTTCTGTTCTTGTCGTGTGTGTTTGCCTGTTGGTTTAGAGTTCACACTTGCCCTTTGCTTTTGAATTCAACAGAGAGAATTGAGAAAAAAATGCCTTGTTTAACCCTTTCTTTTAAAAAGAACACTCTACTTTACCTTATTTAATAGTTTCAGTGTCTTGTATAGAAATAAAGTCCTTTTGGTCCAATATCAAACCTGGCAAACTGCTCCGCTGTGTTTAGTGGAGTTCCATTTACTAGACCAGTTTGCAGGTCTGCAGTGCTGTAAGAGTAACAGAACAGGAAGTGGATTTACTGTTCTGGAAACACTGCAGTGTAAAAACAAAAATGAAGAGAATTTTGCATAAATAATACTGCTGATTACGACCAGTTCTGCTTTATATTGCAAATATGCTGTTATGAAACAAAGCAAAAATAAATCTAACATTTCATGACATTTAGAAGTATTGGTAGTTGTTCCAGCCTTTTTTTTTTTTTTAACAACATGTCATTTGAATAATAACGAATGCATTGCTTCTTATACCAAAGGTAGATTATTAAGCAGTCTTTCAAACATATCAGGAAATCCTGTTTTATGCATACCTTGAAATCCATACAGGCCACTTTTGTACAAGGTTAAATAAAAGTTGACTATAAAGAACATATGTTGCATTTAATATTTGTTTTAAAATAGTCAAGTAAGAAATTAACCCTGTAGAAACAACACTATCAAGTTTTATTGTTATTATTATTAATAATAATAATAATAATAATAATAATAATAATAATAATAATAATAATAATAGAACGACCAAAAATGCAAACTCAACATGCAAACTGTCTGGCCAAGGAAAGGGGTGTGTGTGTGTGTGTGTGTGTGTGTGTAATTTTTTATAAGCATTTATGTATCAAAAAGTAAAACTAATTTTTTTATAAGCATTTATGTATCAAAAAGTAAAACTAAAATCTATTGTACTAGTACTTTTTTTTCTTCTTCAAATTATGTCTAAACGTATTGTAAAGTAGTGAAGTGACATAGGCATTTGTTCCGTAAATTACTTTTTTCAGTGGTAATAATTATTGAGATACAGCCTACAGCAGTAACTGTCAGGCTGAACAGCTGTCTGAACACATGGTCGAAGCTGAGCACAGCTAACGAAAGGCACATTTCAGGACCAAGATTTCAATTTCATCAGGGCATCAATAGCCTATATTTAAAGAGCCTCTGAAGTTCTCAATTGCACTATGAAAACATTTTGATACTGTACTATACCAATTTAATTATAATATACTAGACTTAGGCTGATATTAAATGGGCAGATATTATTGACAAGCCTCTACATTGTCACTCCTGCCCAGCCACTAAGCATAGGCTACTGCAGTATGTCAACACTTCAGAATAATGCAGTTAATTATGTTGTAATTAATTACTTACAGTGTTACAAAAATATAGTTGCTGCAGTCTTCTAGTGATTTACTCTTGGTCCTGTTTTTTTAAACCCATTATTGTTAATTTTCTTTAGTCAATAAGCTTATGTTAATGCACAGCAAAGTTAATGTAAATATAATTTAAAAAGCTGGAGAAGCAGTTGATTTGCATGTGGCAACTCAGACTTTTTCAGATGAAACCGTTCATTTGAATATGGCAAAACTGGTGCTTTGCCAGTGAATTAATACAGAAGTAAACCTAGTCTCCTGCAGCTACCCCCTTACACTCCCTTTTCAGTTTTAGCTGACTGAAAATGTTTCTAAAAATCATTGACAGCTAAAATTTACAAGCATGGATTGGGACTTAGCTGAGTCTTGGATTTGTGTGTGTGTGTGTGTGTGTGTGTGTGTGTGTGTGTGTGTGTGTGTGTATATATATATATATATATATATATATATATATATATATATATATATATATATATATATATATATATATATTTGGAGAGGTTGTTGTTCAGATAATACAAAATGTCTTGCTTGGGCTTAGCATAAATTCATATGCACATTTTGTACAGCACATTGACAAGTATTTGCCTAAATTAAAATGCTTAGGTATGCTTATTTGGACCTGTGAAATGTTTGAAATGATAACATTTAAATGGAAAGGTGTTTTGTTAGTTAAATCTTGGTCCTGAAAATTCAGCAGTAAAGTTTTGAAACGTTCAAAATTGTATTTTTACAATGACATGTAGTGTTATTGCAAGGACAGAGTAGCTAAAATACAAGTAAATCACTTTCCCTCTTTGTGCCTATGTAGTGGGAAAAAAAAACTATTTACTGCTGAACAATGAAATTTGGCATTTGGAGATACCAAACGATGGTCAACAATATTCTCATTCTAGAGGGTGGCTGAGATGATGCCTAGAAGTGTTATAAGATTACACAGTTCCATCATCAACATTAAACACAGTGGGGGCAGAGAGACCACACTGCCACACTTATTAAAATATTCATTCATGTTCTGTTTGTTAGTTTTGGAAAATCAAACTCAGGAATGCTGATTTTCTCTATGCCTGCTTTCTCTTTACAACCTGCTCACATAACACAGCTGCTTTTTCTGCGTGCTTTTCCTTTCAATGTTTCCTGGTTAATAGTTTGTGGGAACAAGAGAACAGGAGACTTTCCAATAATTTATATTTATATACAGAGAGACGGACAATAACATTTCCCCTGAAATCGCTGCAGTCTTTCTTAGCTCTGCCATTTATAGAGGTGTGTGTGTGTGTGTGTGTGTGTGTGTGTGTGTGTGTGTTTTTTATTCCATTTTAATACGGAATGGGACCTTATGATGTTGACCTTGGCTGCAAGCCATTCTATTTCCTGGGCAGCTGCTGCTCCGAGCTGCCCATCTGACAGACGGGGCCATGGCCACGGTTACCGGAGGACACCCCTGTGGTCACAACCAAGCTGTAAATGTCATTGTGAGATTGCTTCTCTCATGTCTGTCACAGGCGTATCATTGATTCTGAAGTAGTTAAACTGAGGCAAAGATTCACCTGGGACGTGAGACTCAAAAGATTACTTTAAAGCAGTGTAGCGAAAAGAGCTGTGCCTTGCATCCTTAAGCAGTAGTGGTTGTTTGACAGTTATTTAGCCAGCAGTTACTAGCCCTTTGGTTGAACTGACAGCATGCAGCCAAGATAGCGGGGGCCTGTTTCAGCCCCTTTTATTGCCTTCTTGAATGTTGGCCTGCAGTCTGGGAAATGATGAGTGTTCTGTGATTAATGATCTAATTGTCCTAAAGGATTCCGCTTGGTAAACTGTTGCTGTAAACCTGACCACAATTCCACGGCTTTCCATTGCTTGTCTTTCAGCCCCTGCTTCAGCCTTTTCCAGCTTCCTGGCAGAAGCAGGACAAATGATGTAGCTGTAATGTTAAATTAATCTAAAATGTTGGTTCATTATAAATACTTGGATTTCCCTGAGGCATCTTCTTAATCAAAATGTAAAAACCATAACTAAAAAAAATAGGATTGAGGTTGTTCAACTACTTCTTTCTGGCAGTGTATGAAGTGCTGCTTGAACTCTACATATTACAGTTGTTATGTGTTTGCACTCATTTGGGTGGTGGTGGTTATTATTATTAGTTCATCTTGCAATTGACTAGATCGTTGGCCAAGCAGGCACAGTGGGAATTCTTAGCAGGCTGCTGAACACAGTCAACATTCTGCCAGCATAAAAATTATTCGATCACCTACAATGAAATTGTATATATAATACGATTTGGCGTATGTTGAGTTAGTACAATATGAGTTTTGAAAGTCTGTATAACATTAGACCCCATGACCAGAGCCAGTTGTACTGCTTCTCTTGTCAAAGTTAATGTAGTTTTAGGAAACTGATTTGTGCAGCACTGCACCGCATGTATATATTTTTTGAAGTATGGAGAGATTTTCGGAGTGGGCAGGATTAGCATTACTGCCGAGCATCTTTTTTTGCAGAAGTTTAAAAAAAAAAAAAAAAAAAACTGTGACCAATATTTAGACCAAAGCCACACAGCTGAGAGCCTTTCTAGAAAAGGACACTTATAAACCACAGTGGAAGAAGAGAGATTTAAATTGGCAGGCTCCTGGGTGTAATATGCGTGAGCACGGCCTATAAAAATACGCTCTGCTTAACAATCTCACTGTTTGAATTCTGATACTTTGACTATTATAAGACTAGTGACTCCTTCAATGGAACTGGTCCACCAGCCAGGCAAAGCCTGCCAAATATCGGAAGGTCAGAATGACTTCTGAAATCGGAAATGCACACATAAGTCACTTAAACTCAGGTATGTTAATTAATTGCTTTTCAGTATGTTAATATTCTTAGACAGCTTGAGCTTTCCAATAAACACTTGTTTAGTAAATTACAGCACATGTCCAGTTAAGGGGTACGATGAGTCTGGCTGAAATGAGTCTTATTTTTTTTTTGCATAACCCAGAAACCCTGAAGCATGTTTTCTATACTTATAACAGTGGTTTTAAAAATAAAAAGCACAGTGAAGTACATCTAAACAGTTCTAATGGACAACTTGTCAGTTGGATGGATTATTTCCAAACCTATTTAATCAATCTGAGCTATCGTATCTAATTTACAGAGGGGTTCTGCTTATACCTGGTTTAACAGTTGGATAGGGCTGTGGCATAAGGAGAAGAACACTATTGCCTTGCAGGGCGTGGCTTCTAGTTCTAACCCCTCAGCTCTCAGCAATACATCGCATTCGTTATGTCTTTCCATAGAGTCCACAAACAAGTTATACTGGAAGCACACAAGCATGTAGATCTGTATTCATTATTTGATAGCCAGGGGCGACTGGGAACTGTATCTCCTGACTGACAGGTCTGTTTACAAATTTATTAATTTGATAAAAACAAACAAACAAGTGTTGTGACTTAATCGTCAGTATTCTAATATCACTGAAAGGGTAAGATGTCAAAATGTAAGAGCAACCTAATTTAGTTGTCAGCGAGGGCAGTAGGAGAAATGCTTGTAATTTATTCCACAACAATATTGGTTGTTGCTGCTCTTCAAGTAGACCACTGTGTTTTCCAGTTGAAAACCAACCAGGTAGGAACAGGATACATTTTTTTTCTTTTTTTAAAGGTGATTTTGAATGCAAAAAAGAAAGCTAACAGTATAGTGACAGTTGACCAATTACAGTGTCACTGCACTCAATTAGCGGCACTGCCTAATAATCTGTTTAATACCCTTTCTCTCCCCCCCAGAGTTTTGCAGACAGCCCTCATTACGGTGATCACTTGAATGACAGTCGATTAGTGTCCCACGAAGGATTGTCTCCAACTCCTTTCATGAACTCCAGTCTGATGGGTAAGTAGGTAATTCTTTGCCAAGTAGCCCCTCAAAGCCTCTTCGGTCAGGAAAAGCCATTTTTCATCCCTCGTCTGGGCGGACAAGCCGTGCCACGCATCAGGAAGCGGCAGCAGTTTCTGTGGCGACAAAGTCCCCAGAAGCTGACCCTCCCCCAGACTGAAAGTCACACCATCAGTACAATTTTCCATCACAAAAGACTTGCTTCTAGCAATCAGAAAGTCACCAGGAACACACAGTAGCAGGGAGGATTTTTTGAAGAAAGGGTTTATAAATATAAACGGCCAGCCTCTGCAGAATAACTTTTGAATAATCTGAACAATTGTATTGAGGCTTTAAAAGGAGTTGTACTAGTCTCTTCTCATTTCTTATAAGGACCTTAATTAATTGATAAGCTGCTTTTTATTGGCACTAACCTTACTGATAATTTGGGTAGATCTTACACAGGCGCTGTCTTTGTGATTACCAGCATTGATAATATGACTAGCTGAACTTTCTGGGATGGATATAATTATTGTAAGCAGTGAAATATGAGAAAGATTTGGTATAGTGTTTTGTTTAGGATTATAACATCAGATTTGTGCTTCAATAACTGCTTATCAGACACATGGATTGATCAGGGGTTGAGCCTTTTTATTAAATTACATTTTGTTGTAATATATGGGATTTACATGGAATTATTTTTTTTCTGAGCACCCGTATTCATTCAAGTCTTTAAGGTAATTTCTTTTGGCATGAAAAGGGGTGAGCAGTTGTGTAAAGATGTTATAGAATGAAGCATTACAATCGTTTGAGCTGTATTTCTGGAACCTAAGATTCCGTTTGTGAACGTGACCTATTTTTTTTTGTGGTCTCAGCATTGCCAATTTAAGACAGCGCCCCGGTAATCCAAGTGGATTACTTCAATCCAAATCCTGGCGGTCTGCAATTTCTTTTGAAAATCTTCGTGTGATGCAGCGTCTTTGTTTACTTCTTTAATCGTGTTTGAAGAAAAAATTTGAACAGAAGCATAGACTGGAAAATTATTGCTACCAAAGGCACACATTAAAGACAGATTTAAACAATATTAAAAGGAACTAAAAGCTGTTGAAATTGCTTTTATTTGTTTATTTATTTTTTAACACGAAAGATGCATAGTTTGACGATTGTGCCAAAAAGAAACCTGCCACTTTTAGGTGTGTATATATATATATATATATATATATATATATACGTGTGTGTGTGTGTGTGTGTCGCATCATGGACAAATGGGTATTTAAACTGTGAATTTGTTTTAGTGGATCCTGTGTAGATACGCCATGGCTATTAAATGTTTATTTCAGTATAGGCACAAAAGTCTGACAGAACTCATTTTTGTAGTAAGTGGAATGTAGTTTGAAATGATTTTGAGAAGCACTTGAACAGCTTTAGGTTAGATCAGGAGTCTTGCTTCTTGGGGAATGTTTATTGGTTGCTCTTGCATGGTGGATTGTGTTTTGATTTGAATGTATTCTGATTCAGGCGATCACTAAAAAAAAGGAGTTGACGTCATGTAAGGGGTGTGAGAAGTTGAAAACACATTGAGATTATTGAAGGTCAGTTGGCGTTCATGGAAATGAACTTGTTTCAATATTTAAATATAGAACAGATGGTTGATTGTGAAAACAATTTATTTGGTTTACCAGCAATCTTTTGTTATTTCCACAAATACTGTTTAGTACTTCTATTTTTCTAGATTACTTTAAAGGAAAATAATTATTACGGTAACTCATATAAAAAATATCAAAAAAAAAAAAAAAGAGAACAAAAAGTCATTTAACAATCTCTCAAAACTTCAGATTGAATCTGTGTAAATACCAATAACTAGATCATGATTATGCTGACCCCCAGTAACATGAATAGCCATCAGACGTCAGATACATCATTTAGAGCTTCATGGGTCACTGCAATGCTTTCTGGGAGACAGTTCCAACTTCTGTTCAGTGCCATTGATTCATTCATCCCTGGCAAAATGTTCTTTAATGTCACAATCCCTGGATTGAAACATTTTAAAGCAATGTGTCTTTGTGCATAAAGTAACTATAGATGGCAAAATGCATTAACCATGTTGGCCATCTGTTAAAAATAGTAATGTTTTGCATCCTAGGCAAATAAGTTTAATTGTTTATCTTGAAATCAGTCTTGCCTTCTCTTCTGGGTAAGCATGCATTACTTTTTTACTGGGGTGCTCTTTTAAATAGACTTCTGTCTCTGAGTTTCTAAAATATATTTGTTGTTGGTATAACAATAGAAATCCTGGAATTTGAAGAGCATTCTTTTAAAGCTGTTTACTCCAGTGTGTCATCAGCTCAATTTTTGCAATAAAGAAAATGCAACTAATGCCAAACCAGAGAGAAACAACATTTACGCTAGAGGCTAAAGTTGTTTCTTATTAGTTTTAGAGTTGTGATTGGTATTGTTTGTTTTCAGAACTAAATTGTGAGAAAAAAAGATTTGGCAAGAATAGCTTTGAGAACGTAGCCCATTGTAACTTGTTGTTTTGAAAAGATTGTGAACATTACTGATAGGCACAGAAAATACCCCCACTTTTCCCAGGCTGTTTTCTCTGTGGAATTTCCCAAATGATCCCCTTGGTGTGTGTTCATGGGTTGAATGGCCTTTTGACTGGCAGAGTTTTTACTGAATACACCTTAGATAAAGTAGTTAGGATCATTTCAGTGTGTTATGTTCATCATTGTGTGAAATTTATAATGATTTTGAATTTTTTTTGTTTTTTTAAGGACCACAAAAAAAGTGGATTTATTTAATTGTACATGAATTACTGGAGTTAAAAACTGGGTATAAAAGGTTTTAATATGTGCTTTGTCTGCAGTGGATTGTAGCTCATACAGTTTTTTTGTTTTTATTTGTTCAATACCTAGTAGTAAAAAACTTTTAATTACATCAGAGGCTTAGTCATTCTGATGTAACAGTAAAGGCATCACTGTTTCACAAGTCATCATTTGCAGTATTTTTGGTGTTCAGAACGAATATTAGTTTTTTACATTGTTCGCCAAAACTTTTTTTTATTGTAGTGCAGAAACTGTGGAAGAGGTGTTGAGAAAATAATTATTTTAGTGTGAAAGTGTTGTTTTAATTTTTTTTTAATAGCATTTAAAACATCTTTAGATCACAGTGGGCACACAGATAATGAATCTTGCTTCTGCAGCACCAGGAGTACTTATTGGTCATTCAGATTACTCACCATGAAGGCAGATTGTGATTTAGTGTTCTTTATAATATCCACACCGAATATGAAGAGTTACTTTAGGTGGAAACAGTATGATGTTTGGGGAGGTCACTCGCCATATTTACATGTGGAGAGATAAATAATATTCCGAAAACTTGCATTGTTTAGGCATGTCAATTCCTATGGATATATATATATTATATATATATATATATATATATATATATATATATATTATATATTTTTTGGAACATTTTATTTAGATATAAATGAATGTTTGGTCTTTAGAATACAACTCACAGAATGGGTTATATTCTTACTTAGACAATAATTTGATAAAGATCTTTCTGGTCACTTTGTCCTTGCTAAGACAGGGCTGACCTCCAGACATTTTTAAATAGGTGTTGGCCTCTCCTTTGAGGTCCAGTTCTAACATGAAAGGCATTTGCCATTTAGGGTGGATCATTGTTTTTATGTTAAACATCTTTATAAACTAGAAGTTTTTCAGGTTTTCTTATGAAATTACAGTTGATTTTATGAGGGTTATAAAAACTGGATTGAACCAGCTGCCTTGAAGCTAGGGTTAGGACAGATGGGCAACCAAGTGATAAGAGTCTGTCTCTTTTTCTGATTGGTTTAAGGAAAAATCATGATGTCACTGAGAGACTGCATTTAAACTGAGAATACTGAAATGTTCTTTGGATTGCTCAGATCCGTGCTTGGAAAGAGAATACCTGCAACCTGTTGTCACCGTGTAACCTTTAAGATGTCTGGTTGTAACTTTCCAACTCAGAACTTTTATCTTCAATGAACTATACTTATCTGGACTAATGAAGTACTACATTTTGAATATTTTCTTGGAATACTAAGCAGATGAATTCAAAGTTCTTCTAGCCTGTAAATGTCCTATATTGCCAATACCCTTGCAGCTGCTTAATAAGCAAGCATGGTAACTGTGTGTTTAATTGAACTACTACAAGAAGTGTTTAATTGCCTCCCTCTTTTGTTTAAATTGCATTGACTCTTCAATATACACTTCTGTTCCAGACTGAAAGAAGCATACTTTTCAAACCACACACCTTATTTAAGCTCATTGAAGTTTCAAGTTCTGATATATAAGAAAGCATTTGACCCAAAGTCTTTCTGCTGCACAACTCAAGGTCTTTACGCTTTGTCTCAATGCATTTTGAGGAGTTCTGTCAGCGTATGGTGTGCAGCACCCTGTCTTTATTGATCCTTCTGTTCCCAGCTGTTTAGCAGAAGTGGTTTGTCTAATGTTGTAACCAAGTTCATTTTTAATACTGTGGAAGCAGACCTAACTTCACAGCTGAATCCTAGAGAAGGAGCTCCTTAACCAAGGATTTTTCATACCTATAAAGCAACTCTAAATATCTCTAAAATAGACTCTCAATACATGCTCTGCTTTGCGATGGCAAGTGGACTACGCGGCTTCACCCTCATTAAAAATATTGACATCTAATGTGGTTCAGTATTCAGACCAGTAAGTTTAAATGTTGTCTTATTCCTTTTTATGTTTCTTCCCAGTAGTGAATGCTTCCTAGTCATTATACTTGTAGTAAGCTTTGGGGTAGAAATCTGTATTTCAACTACCTTTTTAACCTAAAATATACAGTGTTCTTAAGATAACTCTTAAATTGTATCTGTGTCTTCTTTTCATTATTGGAGCCCTCATACAGTTCTTATGATAACTGTATTACATTACAATAATGGTCTTTGTATTGAACCGTTTACTGTAAGAAGCCTCTCCGTATCCCTTTAGATATTTCTGAAGTGTTTAACACAAGAAGGAAGGCTATTGTCTGAGAACAGAAAGTGCTTTTAAGGAATGATCCTGTTAGTGTAATGAGGAAGAGTCCCTGTAGTTCAGCTAGGGCTGCCTCTGCTGGTGTATCCTTTTGACTGGCAGAATATTTACTGTGCTCATTGTGTAACAGCAATTGGCTGCTGGATACTCTTGAGTCATAGCCGTTAGGGTAATTTCAGCGCACTGTTTTATCGTGCTTTTAATGTTTTTTATTGTGTGAAATCCAGGTTTGCATCCCTAGTCTAGTCGAAACAGTATAATTACCCCTGTTGTAATAATCTATGGTTTCAATCGTGTTAGAACATTTAGAAGGGAAAGATTAGAGAGCTTTGAATGCCAATGTGGAACACAGATTAAAAGACTATGTTGTAGAAAATGAAGTCATACAGTATATTCAATCATGTTTTTTTTTTTTTTTTTTTTTTTTTTTGTATTATATTATATGCATTTTAAGAATTTGGCAGACACTGCACGTTTGTCCTTAATGTACATTTCCGATTAACCTAATTTAATTTGGCAGATATATTTCTTTATATAGACACAGCTTGATGATTGACGATGTGTTCAACTTCATCAACTTTGCATGTGGTTGCAAACAATATGAACAAGAGAAGTAAACAGTCCATCTTTCTTACCCAGCGTTGTAGGGTTCTTTCAGATATTACAAGGTTTCCTAAATTGAAAACACCTGGCTTTCTTCTTTTTCTAATCGTCAGAGCTGTAACGAATCAGTCAGAGGCATTTCACGGAACTGTAAGGCAAGCAAATCGTTTGGCATTGATTAGGCACCCATTGTGTTTACGCTCATGGATACTGATGCTTTTCTCTCCTCTATTACGCTTGCACCAACAAGTTAGCTGTGGGAAATGACATAATAGTAAGACTGAATGCTTGTCCCGCACCTAGAACGTGGGCAATGTCGCAGACGCAGCTCTTGTGAGATGCTGAGTGGAGGGAAATGCAGGGTGAAGCCAGATATCTGAGAATGCCAGAAACTACACAAGCCATTGCTGCTATGTTAACCCCCCATTCTCTTGTACAGCTGTTTCTATATAGTGTGTGTGTGTGTGTGTGTGTGTGTGTGTGTGTGTGTGTGTGTGTGTGTATATATATATATATATATATATATATATATATATATATATATATATATATATATATATATATATATATATGTATGTATGTATGTTATGTTCCTGGTCCTTGAGTCACAGACTGAAACAAAAAAGCTGATACTAGCTTTCATTTTCTTCTTTTAACCCTTTTTATCTTGGGACCCCTGGTGGCTGTATTGGGTTATCGCAGATATAAGTGAATGAATGGCCAAAAGTTTTTGTTTTTTTTCTGTTTGTTTGCATCCAATAATTTATGTTTTCTTTCTTTTTTATATCTCGGTCGCATAAGTGCAAAATGTTATGGTAGTGGCATTTGGGTTTAATTATATTTCACAGGGCATATTTTATTAAAGAGCAAATACTGAATGGAAACTAATCATTCTAGCAAAAAATAAGCTCGAACTAAAAGACTTTCTGTCTTCCTTGTGAAACTATTGTACCCTAGTTAAGATTCAATTTTTTGCCTGAAGAATGCTTTTTTACCCCAGTCTGTCTATAGACACAGTATATCACAGGGCAAGACAAGAAGGCTGAGAACTTGATAAATGTGTTTGTTTTTTTCTCTCTCTCAACTCATGACTTATGTTTTTATCTCTGCTGAGCTAATGATTAAAACTGGATCGTAGTCTTCAAGTCTGTGTTGTAATCGTTTATTGTATTAACACAAGTCTGTAATCTGGTTTTGTGATATTAATATTGGTTCAGCTCTCATTTTAATGTGTATTTCAGTTTGAAGAGCATTTTAAAACCCCTGTTTATAATTTGTATAAAACTCTACATATGTTTTCTTTTCCACTAATTCAGCCCTTTTCATAAAGCTTTGAGTTATTTAAAGACTGCATTTTTAAAAGTATTGATATGATGAATTATTGATGACCATTTTCTATAAATAAGTCTATAAAAGTTGCATGAATATCAACTATATTTAATTCTTCAATGCAGACAGTTTGAAAAGACACCACACCTTAAATTTTCCACTTCAGAAAGTTAAAATTCTTAGTTGCAAAGTAAACATTACTGTACAGGACCACTGAGCATGGCTGGCTAAATTTGCCAGTAGAGCACAAGGTTACTTAGATACATTTTGACATCTATTATGATTTTACACCATTGTTCTAGCATTTACAAAGGACTTGCATTTCCTCATGCTGCTCTGTTAATTACCGTTTATCTGGGTCCTCAATTAAAAAAAACAAAAAAACCCCCAAAAAAACAACAATGTAATTCTCATGATATCTCAAGGGTGATTAAAATCAATTAAGTCACCTCTCTTATGCTGTAAGAAGCCAGCCCTGGCCTCCTGTGTGCTAACGGAAGGCAGGCCTCTAGACAGATTGATTAAAATACTCTTGTATGCGTCTGTAACCCCTGAAGGTTAGTTCTATTGTAAATTAAGACGACAGATGAAGTTAGATGAGGGAAACCGTTTATGCTCAATCACTTTTCAAGAGCTTATTTAGACTGGTAACCCTGAGTGTAGTGGATAAATAAAGGGATTTCAAATGGCATTACAAGGGAGAATCCGACCCTAAAGGCACCAGCAGAGTCAAGGGAACACCAGTTACGTCCTGTCTAGTAGGACATTGAGGGAATTGCTTGGTATTATGCTGACATACTGTAGAAATGAAATCAGTAAGATATATATTACCAGCATTTTTAGTTTAAATGCGAGATACAGAATTCCGTAATTTGAAGGACGGTGCTTGTACTTTTGTTTAATGGGACAGTTAGGAGCAGCTTATGGAAATGGTAATGCAGTGATTTTATATAGAAAAAAAATAAAACAGTGTAATTATTACTGTTTGCAGAATGTTAGGTTTGCCCCAGAGTTTTCTAAATCATAAGTAGATCACTGCATTAAGCTATATACAGTCATGTAGCTGAACATGGAACAGGGATTAAAAACCTGCTCATAAATGCTAGTGTTATATACCTTAGATTTTTACAAATCCTTCAATACATGCTTTTATGCATGATGTCTTTTCATAAGCTTGTGACTTGAGTATAAAATGACATGGTTTATAGACACTAGGGAATCTGGGGTGTTTTTTGTTCTTCTGGTTTTTAGACTTTCTTAAAACCAAAGAACTGGTCTTCGCACTAACCTGTTGGATTTGCTAACTGATATGAAGTATATATTTGATGCAATTAGCTCTCTTCTTGCTAGGTATTGTTCCAAATGAATTCTACCAGCACTGAAGAATACTTCTCATCTGTTTTTCATCTTCTTTTGATCAAACATAATGGGTTTGCCAGGAAATTAAATTATGTAGTCATTTAGTGACAATGCAAAGTGTGTGCCGAGCATTCATAGCCTAGGGTTTCTGCATACAGAAGCTGCAATGTAGCCACCGAACAGCATCTTCACTGCTTTTTATACAAGGCTAAAAAATTCAATGGCTTCTAATGTCCTGGTTTGCTATTTTGTAATTGTGCCTCGAGGCTCCATATCAAGTTATGTCCTTTTGTGCACTGTTGCTGCAGCAGGTGTCCTGCTTGTGGTTGTGTTTTTTTTTTTTTTTTTTTTTCCCACATTCCCTAGAGAGCCTCACCCCTCCTCCTCCAGTAAGAACACAGCTGTGGCAGTGACAATACCAGTGATTGTCATCAGGTGGTGACCAGGTGTAGAATCTGTTAGGTAGCACAGACACACAGGTCACAGGTGTTTCTGTGCTGCTCTGTCCAGTCCCCCTACTGCTTGGAAGGATCAGCCAGTTTCCTACCCTCCCCTACCTTGCCTTGTCATGCCAGGACAACACCCCTAGCCGTCACAGTCCCAGATGATATCCACATGAAAAGGGCATTAGTGGAGCTATTTGTAACATTTCCAGAGGCATGAGATTGTGGCTTTTTATTTTCTTTCTATTTGTGAGTTATGTGTTTTTTTGTTTTTTTTTTGTTACATATATTTACAGCAATCATATTATTGTATATCTTATTTTTAAGTTAAACACTTCAGGTTAATAGAGGAACGCACACATGTGGGAGTGAAAATGTGTGAAGTAAGATGAGTGATGAGGTGGCAGGATGCAGTTTTGTAGTTATAGCCTGTCGCTGTGCTTGGCTCCTGGGCATGTTTATCTGTTACTGGACTCTGCAAAGCTGCAGAGCTGAAAGGGCACACTTTCCCCTCTGGAGGTCCCTCTCCAGGTACATGTAGCTGTGCTGCAGGCCTGCCCAGCTGCACGGGATCAGCTGGATGGAGCTGTGCATTTTCACATTTGAATCTTGCCAGAGGGTGCCACTGGCTACTTCAGTGGTTATGGGGGAGGTCCAATAACTGATGTAACAGGTTTGTGAGGGCAGCTGCTGTGCAGCCTGCACAATAATTACAACTATCACCATTCCAAATAGCAGAGAGCACCAAACACTTGTATAATTAAATGCTAATGTTTTGTAATGACCTAAATGCGTGGTATTTTTATTTTTATGTTCTTAGCAACCATGACTGTCATTTAATTTGTTTTCTGAGTATAAACAGAGGACTACATGAACGTTCATTGACTATTGTAGTTATTCCACAAATGAGGGTGACCAAAGCCGAAATGTTGTTTACGGCCATGTTACCGAGTCAAGTAACCAAGGAAGAGTATTGTGTGTGTGTGTGTGTGTATGTCTGTTTGTTTGTATGTATGCATCTGTGTAACTGCTTATATCAAGCACTGTCTGATTTCCCATGCTGTCATTCTGTTGCTTGATTTGATTTTTAATCTCATAATAAAGGTATTCAACACTAGCTCTCTCAACAATTGTTTTATATACAGTATAAATCATTACAAAACTGTAGCCTATTATACAGGGAATAGCTGTGCAATACTGTGGTAAATATTGCTAGTTTAAGATACCAAATAACAACTTTTATTTTTTTATTTTTTTTAAACCTTAGTCAAGTATATTGTGTGACAAACAGTAAATATGGAATCCAAAGTAATAAAAAACACAGCATTTAATTGATCTTTGTTTTTAGAAAGTAAGAAAAACGAGAGCATTGTCAATTAAAAATAAATAATATTAATCTGTGAACATTTTATTAAATAAGACTGCAGATATAATTAGCAGGCAGCGATTCTGATGCCAGATCTCAATCAGGAAAAGATCAATTTATTGATTATTTAGCTGGTAGCTTGTAATCAATTACTGCAGTTTAAAGCCTTTTAAAATGTATTGACCAATTGAAGTGTTTCACAGCATCATTATGAGTGACATTATTTCAAATCTTATCAGAGAATATGTATGCAATAAGTCCCGACTGGGCGTCCATATACGTTGAATATCTGGACGCCTCAGGGTGTTATGAAGACCGTATATTCAATGTATATGGACACCCTGAATGGCTTTATTGCATTTATAATCCAGGTAAAACAGTGGATTTGAAGAAAAAGAAAAAGCATAAGGCAAATCTGTTAAAATGTTTTTCTATTAAATATCGTTACGACAAATAAAGTAGTCCCACGTATAACTTTGAACTACACAGTAAGTTAAGAGGAGTACATTAATTCAATTAAAACATGTCAAAGAAAGTACATTTTTTTTTTTTTTTTTTTTTTTTGATAGTGGGCACATTGCCAATTTTTTTTTCTTCCTGTTAGTGCAGACACACTGAGCAGAACAGATGTGCGGAATAAAAATAAATTCAGTGAAGTCTCGGATTTCAGTAATTTGTTTAAGATCTGTGTCAGAGAGAGGTGGATAATGTGCACGAGTGTATTTTTGTGTTTTTCTTTAGTGTTTTATAAACCGTTAAAAATACATTATTTGAAGTGGCAAAGTTGGGGTGAGTGAGCTTAAAGACATTTATTTATTTATTTATTTATTTATTTGGTATTTTTTTCTGTTTTGCTATCTTCCAGTTCATTTAAATTGTTCTTCATCCAAATCTGCATGCCTACTTACTACTTTGGGAATTTTTTGCAGGTAATTGGTCACTCAGTTTCATATTTGCAGCTGTACAACTGTAAGTGAGTGTAAGCAAGATGGCTAACGATACTTAGATTAAATTCTGTGAGGCAGCGGAGTGATTTAGAATATGTGACAAGACTCCAACTGTCCGTATCCATCCAACATAAGGACAGCTGGAACCTTGCTCGACCAGTCACATTGCTTGTTTTACATTCCGTTACGAGCCCTGGATTGTAAGAACTGCAGACGTTCATGAAGCAGAGCCTTGAGTATAACAGCATGCTCACTATCTCCAGTACATCAGTATCAGAACTGAGTCGCACTGTACAATATCAACAGTAAGAAAATAAGCAGAGTTCAACCCTTACAATAGAAATCCATTTGTGTGATTGAGGAAGTTACTTCATTTATGTTTTTATTCAAACAAGTTCAGCTTTCTTTGCTGTGCAAATTGTTCTTAGTTTGAGAAAACATTTTCCTCTTTGAATTCATTTCTACAATGTGTGCATCTCACAATGTAGCATGCGCTTATCATGTAAACATATTGCTCAGAGTTTCTAGTCAAAGTGGATTGCTGAGGAGACGATTGTTTTTTTTTTTTTTCGGCAATCCTCAGCTTCCACTCTATCAGTGGAAAATGTACCAGCAACTTGACCTTTTATATTTGAACAAACAGCCTCTAATGAGCGCCATACATGCTTTGTATGACATTGCAGATTTTCAAGGTTGATTATTAACCTTTATTAAATTTTTTTTTTTGGCTTTAAAGGCTTTAAATCTGCATTTTATATGCTAGTAAAGGTTTTTAATACACATCATTTTACAGTTTAGGCTGTTCTATCTTTACATATTCTATAATAGTAAATAAATACATAAATAAATAATGCGTTTATTTACACTGAGCTGCTGCAGACAGGCTTTCACTACTGGGGATGAAAGACAGCAGCCTATTTCTGAAAGCACAGAACACATCTGCTAGCATTTTTTGTCTGAGATGTGAACACTGATTTTTTGGAATACTGAAAGGGTAAGATCAAGCCAAAACAATGATGTCTACATCCCAGCTCATTGTTGCCATGGGATCAATTATATCCTTCGGGTAGCTCAGACAGGACATTGCTGATGGAACTAATATTACAAACCTTTATTTTTTCCTGTCCCTCGTGCTCTGTGCGTGTGTTCACTTGCATTGCTTCATGGCTTCAACTAAGAAAATATTACATTGTTAGACGGCACGTCCCCTTGACTTGCACATTCCCCCATTTGGTATCTTAGCATTGAAGATACATTTCAAATCTTTGTCACGTACATCATTCGCTGTGATTTGTTGGTTAATTTTGTACAATGGATGTAGGTTTTTTTACTCAAGAAGTGGTATTAATTACCGTTCCATCTTTTTAGGTCTAGAACGTTTTATGTTTGTCTGTTTGTCATGGGTAAATGCTCGTGCTTTTTGAAGTGGGTGACATTTGGGAACTTTAGCAAGCCTAACCCCAATGAAAATCGCAGCTCCTCCCTCTCTCCATTGTGTTCTCCTTGGCCTTAGAAACAGCTTTGTCCCCTGGCACAACCGTGCAGTTAAAGCCAATAAAAATCTTTGTGAATGTTGAATAAAAGAGCAAATTGAAGGGCAGTGATTCATTAGGAAGGAATTCTTTGTCAGCACAAATGAAGTCTCTTATTTCTATTAACCTGTGTAATAGCTGCCCTGACTTCTGTGTCTCTGGGTTCTTATATATAAGGCAGCTATTGGACTTTGAATCATCAGGGGTGTTTTCAGATTAAACTGCTTATGTTGTGCTCTCTGTCATAGCTGCCTTACATCAATTTTGCTCCAAATACAATCTGAATGATTTAACTGGAAATTATGCAGATGGAGTGGGGAATGTGATGTGAACCGCAGTGCTTAAGGAAACTGCCAAACAGAACAGCTGGGGCTTGAACATTTGGGAATATCACATTAACACAAGCAGTATCGTCATGGCAGTGGTTAAACTTTTATCATAGCAGATTTTTGGAGGTTTGAAGACAAATGCAAATGCTGCTCTTTGAATTGTGCTAAAAAGGAAAGCCCAAAGATCACTGTGTTTTAATTATTTTTCCTTTAGTTTTTATTCTGTTCAAGTGAATTGTTCATTGATACTTTGATGTAATTTTATTTAATCTTTCGAATCTTTCTCGTTGAATAATAGACATAGGACAAGTCACACTCTTCACATTCTCTCTTGTGACAGGCTGGCAAGTGGCTAGAGGCCCAGAGACAAACTGCAGTTCAAAAAAAAAAAAAAAAAAAAACTTTTATTATAAATTAACACAAAATAAAAGGGCACAGGGGCCAAAACAAAGGGATTTAAACACAAAGAAAGACAAAAAGCAAAACTTACAAAATTAAGGTTTCCAGGCTGGGCGATGCCTTCAGTAGCTTTGAAAATCACAAACAAAAACCCCACCAACCTGCTTCCTCAGCTCCCTCCTCCCAATGGGAAGCAGAGGCCTCCTTTTATGTCAGGTGGCTGGGTGCTGATTGATAGTTAATTAACCTAATCAACTAATCAACCCCAGCCACCTGAACATAATAAACCCAGGCAGGTAGGGGAAATTAACCCCATCCCCGCCAATTTAAAAAGGGCAGAGCTTACTGTTACAATCCTACTGTTAACTTGTATATTAATATGAGTCCCGTGGTTCCGAGGGAGACCAGTGCATGCGAAAGGCTGTTCTAATAAACAGTTATTTTTATTTATTCTCACAAAAGCCATATAAATGTAATTTAATCGGATTAGTGGAGAAAAGGTGTAAACAATAGCCCTTTTCGTATATTTAAAAAAAACGCTGTTAAGAAATCAAAAGATTATTAAGTTATATTAGAAATCTAGTCCCTTTTATTTGGTAGCTTCAAAAATACCTCTGGCCACCGACTTTAAATTCTGCCCCCAGTAGTTAATAAGCCTAGTACTGATCTAACCAGAAGCAGCAAAGTAGAATGATTGAGGACCCACATGATAGGTTGTTAAACAGGTCAATTAAATATAAGGAAAATGTAGATGGTTCAGGGGGCAAAGCATGTTGGAAGAGTCATCTGTAAAAGTAATTTCTGACCTGTTTACACTAATACTTACAGCTTACGTCCAGTCACGTAGCGTGGTGCGGTGTTGTATTTTCGTGGATGGCAGTGGTGTCAGTGTAGAAACATGTACAAATTTTATAAGAAAAAAAAGTGTTACTGCATTTTAAATTAATTTGGAACAAGTCATTTTTTTTCATTGCCAGAAATTTTTTGTACTGCCAACTGCCAAACAGACCTACAGATAATCTGGCTTTGAACACAAGCACTTTGAATACAAATTTCCACTTATGAACAAAAAAAAAGGATTACTATTAATAAAATATCAGAACTGAATAATCCTTTCTTTTGTTTTCTTTTAAGTTTTAAAAGGTTGGTGTTTAAACCTTCTAAAAAGCTAATGCTATTTTATAATGTACGCTCGCACACACAAACACACACACAAAAACCCATGAATTTGGTTAAAAGCAGTTTAAAAGAAGCTTTAATCATGATTACTGTGCGTCTGTATATTACTCATTATAAAATATTACACAGTAATTTGATGTACCTCGGCAGCAGTGGAAGGATAATTAGATGTTATCTTTAGTTCTGACAGGATGTGAACGGTCTGCCTGGAAGCAGCAACGCTGTGTATGATGCCCTCCTGCAGAGGAGGTTCACAGTGAGGTTCAGAGTGACAGCAAAGATATTCCACAGATGAAAGCGTGTCATGACAGTTCTATCGACTTCCTCCTACTGGTCTAGTTTTTAAGAGCTCCAGTAAAAACAAGAATTCCAGGTCTCATTTTCAGGTGTTCTTCCAGTTTATGCAGATAAATGCACACCTGAATAAATAATAATTAGGGCTGTCACTCAAAATTTTGATTGGTTAATTTACGGCCATTAGTTGTTTAATCGGTATATTAATCCGTTCACATTTTTCATAAAGGTATTGATCTTATAGAGATTGTCCTGCATTGTAACGAATACTTAAAAAATCAATAATAAAAAAAAAAAAGCCCAATGGGAATTTGGTCTTTTTAAAATCATTTTTATTATTATTTTTATTTTGGTAAATGTAACAAATGTTACCTTTCCATCCTCTTACCCCAATAAAACAGATTTAGCGACCTGATAACTCGGTCTCACACACCCCAAGAGCCAGAGCAGCACAGTTAGGGCTACTGTTTAACCACTCTGGGGTAATCCTTAAACAGCAAAATTATTAGCAATGCACAAACACGGAAACAACAAACACCCCAAGGTTTATAACTAAATCAGCAGTTTGTTGTGTTGGTTAGGATAAATGCGCCACACTGGATTTTACCTCGGTGTTCAGCACAGCTGGCTACAATACACACAAGTAACTTTGCAGACGCCTGTTTGGCAGTCATTTAAATCAACATAGATAAACATTCCAGTTCTAAATATGTACGTACATCCATAGCGCACTATCAGCAATCCTGTACAAAACAAGACAACAATTATGATTTTTACACGCTTTAAACCCTTTTTATACAAACTTAAAACCAGTGTCCTGCCACTTTCAAATCAGCACTTAAATAGCAGCACACATTTCTTGCTCTACCCAGAATGCACTTTTAACGCACGATTTAATTGTTAAAAAAAAAAAAAAAAAATTTGATTTAATCGGTCAAATTTAATCTGTTAATCGGAACAGCCCTAATAATAGTATGTATTTTTTTACACAGTCACACAAGCAACATTAAAACTGTAAATGTTAAATTTGACACAAGCTGAAGGGCTCAATATTAAACATGACTCCAGAGTTTTATTCATATTAAATCTTTTATTTTTTGTTTTCTAATGGCTCACCCGCTGTGACTTTGTCAGGGTGGTTTAATTGGATATGGTGTTTAGTGACCTACATTTATACACACAGTTAGCCACCTTTTTCATTGGTCTGCCCTTTCCATTTACATACACATGCAGCCATCCTCTAGTTTACTCTCCTAAGCTGCTTATTGTGAAAGTGCTTGACCCCTTGTGCCTTCCAGGGTTTCTTCTCTTAATTAACTTAGTGCTTTTTACCATAACAGTATTGGGTGTACTGGCAAAGCACATACATGCAATACTACAGCAAGAATGCAAAAAATCAACCGTGAGAGAAGCTGCCTGTAAATGCATACTGGTTTGGGAGCAAGTCTGACCAGACGTCAGGCACCAGGTTTGCCTGGAGGCATTTGCCACTCCAGCTGCTTGGCTCCAAACTGGCCCTGTAGTGACTTGAGCTGGTCCTCTCCTGTGCTGCTCTCTTCTGTGTTTGGTTCTGTGGAGCAGAGGAAGTAGCAGGAAAAGGGATGAATAAAATGAAATCGGTAACTGAAAGGATATTCGATTTTTTTTTTTTTTTACTGCTTTCCCCACAAGCTAGAAAAGCTTCTGCACAGGCGGCCAGCTTGCTTAGATGAACTCTTTTGCTGCTTTTCTGCTTTTCTCATCTGTTTTTTAGGGTAGCCTGTGATTTATGTGTAATATAGTATGCTTGTGGAGGTACATGACTAAGAGCTAGATCAAATTTCCTGGCCTTTCTCATCCTTCCTCTTCCTTCATCTCGGCTAGCTAGTATCTGATTGTTTAACAGTTGCCGTGTTTAGATACAAGCAGTGTACACAAACTTTGATGTGGCACAATGAATAATGTTGTGATTGATCTTGGGACCGAATGGAATAGCCTTCCTGAGACATAAAATACTTTTTTTTTTTTTTTTTTTTTTTTTTTTTTTAAGCCTTCACTTTAGGCTGTTTCTTGATCTGCACGCCATGCATGCGCCTGCATTGTGAGGCCGATCACTCTGTGTTCAATACCATTGCTTTATTAATATGCACACCATGATCATTTTCAGTGGAAGGTTATTAGATTGTTAGTTTGTATCCTCCAGTGAATGAAATGATGTGTGATTATGAAGTCATCAGGCATGAACCAGTAAGACTCCAGAGGGCCCCCCCCCCACCTCCCCCCTTGAAGGTCCTTAGGGTGCCATTGATTGGTGACCATGTGTTTGTGCCCGGTAGACTGTGAAATGGTGTGTTGCTGCACGGCTGTGTGCACCTGCGCCCCACCGAGGTGATTGATTGGTTTGGTCATGTGGAATGTTCCCATCTGGTCTGCAGTAATGTGTTTTTTTTATTTCACATGTGAAAAGCAAGTACTGGCTGGAGGATAGTTAAAGCTAGCAACTGCAAAGGCCAAATTAGCCTTTATTCCCTTAAAACAATGTGAAAATGAAAGGGCCAGATCCTCATTTATTTGAATAAGCTGTAAGCAAACTTCACATGGTAAGCTGATATCCTAGGCCAGGACCCAAGAATAGAATTCAATGTAAAATAAAAGGGGTTGTCAGTGTAGAGGGTGTCTGGGGAAAATTTCAACAGATGCATTACAGTATTTATTTTAAAAAAATAAAAAAAATACTGTAGTGGAAAGTTTAAACATAATATAACACATGCTTTTGGATTTTTTTATTTTTTATTATGAAACCTTCTTATCTAGTTACTGTTTTAACTGTAGTATTATTTTTATACTGGATTGAAGTAGAGTAGAGAAGCACTCCTGTAAAATGCTCTTTTTTTTTGCCTGTCATTTCTTGTTTGATTTCTCTTAATTCTAGTCTCTCTCTTTATAATTGATCTATTCATTCCACCTAATGACTAATTACATATCAGAGCGCATCAACGGCACCATTCATCATGGTAGAATATAATAATCAATGACATTTCAACAAAGCAAAAAATAAATATGCAAATAAGGACTTATTAACATTTGCATGAGCTGTTTGAATAATCACGTTTCTGACAAGGCTGTAATTAACAGAAATTGATGCTTAGTTCAGGATTTGATAGTGTGTTTTCTCAGCGCTTTATTGTTGTCGCTGCGGGAGCTGAAGTGAAGTGAAGTTCTGCTCTGCCTGTACTCTAACATGGGCTTGATGCGGTGGGCACTGCCAGGTACAGGGGGCTTCTGGGAGCTTTTATATCTCTGACCTGCACCAAATTCACATCGAGATGAGCTTTTAATAGCTTTGAAAGAGAACTTGTCACAAAAGCTCTGGGATACCACTGAAGAACAATATATAAAATGGGTGTAAAGTATCCACTGTGTGATTATAACTGCTCTTAGTCTATTTTGTTTTCTGCCTTTTTAGTTCCCAACTCCCCCACATTCCTTCTCCTTTTCCTGCCCTGTTTCCTGTTTTTGTCATGGATATCAACAGAAATGCACCAAACACACTAAAGCTGTTTGTCAGTTTTTTGGACGGCTGAAAAGTGCTGATTATAACAAGTTTAAGGAATTTCCTTTGTTGAATGTGTACTCGTGCCATATGGCTCAACATGGAACATTAACTTGACAGGGATAATGGATTGTGGTATATGGAGATGCAGCTTTTTACAATGTAGCTCAAACTGCGGTCGGGGTCACAGGTTCACTGTAAAGGATGCAGGAAATATAACGATTTGGGTTCTGCTTTACATAATTTACTTCTTATTCCCTGGCATCAAATTAAGAAGAGCTGCTTTTTATTTAGAATGTTTATCAGTAAGTATAAACAAAGATGGCCGTGGAGTGAGTTTTGAGAAGCAGCGTTATAGGGTTACTAATTGGCTGTTTGCTGCTTGGTTTCAAAATTGTTCCCATGGGAATTGTGATAACTACCTAGCGGTATATCAGAACACTGGGCCGTACAGTGCTAGCTATAGTTCAATATGAGTGAATTTGTTTGGCCAGTAGAAACGCACGTTTTAATTAGACAGCTTTTATATTACTAATCCTTTTATTTTTGAAGGTGAATAACAACAATTTATTTTCCCCCTGAATTAATTCTTGTCAAAGCTGTCCTTTTGAATGTGTAGCACTGAAAGAGACACCCATTTAATGTTACACAAGTAGAAACAACAAAGAAATGCTTGAATTTAGATCCTGTGTGCTTAGTTTTCTAACTTCAGTGAGTGCTTTTTGTCTCTAATTACCTCAGTAACAGTATAAACTAACATATTTATGGATTGAGTTTGCAGCTTATTTTGTTTGGCATCATAGAGGGATACGCTGAAAATAGCAGCATCTTAAAAACGAAAATGCTTTTATTTATATGTTTATTACTCCACATCTCCTAGCCACTGAACCCTTCTCATTAAGTATTATATTGTAAATTCCTGTCAGCTACAGGCGGCAATTGATATATGCTTGGCTAGTAGGCCAACACATCCCTTTTCCACCCTGTCATACATAGAGGCGATTTAGGTCCTTGCAAACGAAATCAAGACCACAGCATTATAAACTGTGGGACTATATAAACTTCGATCATAAAATGTAAAGCTGCCGTTTCCTTTTTTTTTTTTATTATTCTAGCATTTATTTGAAAATCGTTCGACTGCTAAATCTTAATCACGTTACTTTAAGATCTAGAAGGCCAAGTTTTAATGTTTATTTTATTTTATGTTTGTAATATTTCTGAAACTGGTTACCTTGCTTTGATCGATGGAGGCATCATGCAGACAGGATTGTAAGATACAGTAATTAAGGTTATTTGGCATTTCTTTGGTGCCTGATGTGTGGTGTATTGTTGGAACCTTAATATTCTGGGGTCAAATGCATTGTGTTGAGGGGGGGGAGCGGGGTCCACAGCTGTATAAAGCACCAAATGCATTCTCTACTGCATTTTACTGTTTCGATTTTACTGTCACAGAATGGATTTTGGTATAGTGTTCGTACGGGCAAAGGGCAGTTTGTGCTTTAAAAAAAAAGCCTTGGCAGCTTCTGAAGTATTTAGAGATAGTGACATTTGTTTTTTTTGGTTATGAAATAAATAATAAGCTACATCCGTATTATGCAGAGTTAATAATGTAATATTGTAATTGGATTTATTACTACTTTTATAGTACTACTTGTAGTACTTTTTTTTTATTTCAGAGTTTTCTTACGTTAGTTTTAGCACCCTGCTAATTGTTTTAATTAGTGTAATTTTGGAAGGTGACAGCTTTTTACTGAACTCCATTTGCGCGCCACTGCCCTTGAGAAGAAGGCACCTAATGCAGATTACAATGAGCAGCATGTTCAAATTCAATTAATTAGCCTTTTAATGTAGAAGTAGTCAAGGTTTAGTGCTGAAGTAGTAGGTTCATGAAAGAACGTGTGTAATAAAGAAAGCATTTAACATGGGGACAGTGTAATTTTCTAATTTTTTTTCCTGGGGCATGGTTAAATTATTAGAAATAAATCACTCCCACCAGGATTGCTTTTTTAGTAACACTTGTTATTAACATGCAGTATTCACATCCAATTAATAATGAATCATAACATGTTGAGTTACACAACCGACTATACGACATATTTCACATAAAAAAAAGATTAGGTATTTTGGGTGATTTTGACCATTACAAAGATAACTCTGCTTTCAGTTGTGTTTTTGTATTTAACCAAACAAGGATTACAGGCATCATCACAACTGTGTTCTTGGATTCTCTTGGTCAAGTTTGCATGTGGGTATTGTCCTATAAGCCAACAATGACATGTGCATCTTATATAGATCTTCCACTTTACAACCACTGTTAATTCACGTTTGCAAGGTGCCATTTCTGATACCCGCCTCCCTCTGCACACACACTCTGAGGATGCTTTGTTTTTGCCTCATATCATTAATGCATTATACAGTCAAAATGTAATACAGTATTACTTAAACTATAGTATGCTGAAGAAAAACAGTCCACCCTATACTACATGTTAACACAGACTAACTAAACAGCTCAGATAACTAAACCGCTAGGATGTGGGACATTGCAAATAATTGACTCTGCATTTTATTTTGTAGGTGGTGTGTTTGCTCACATTAATCAGTTTGTCACCATTTAGCTATAATATACGATGCTCACTATTATCAAGAGTAAGAAGCTGCTGGCTCTGTAAAGAGGAGACCAGAGTTAGGGTTATTGATTGGGAGGCTGCTCAGAGGCTGGAATGCCTGTCACTCTGAGACAGTGCCGAGTTAAGATGGAGCATATGATGAGATAAAGGAATAGTGATTACAACAGGGGACCCGCTAATCACTAACCTCTATCGGGGATCCTTCGCTTTATCACCAGGCTCGCTCACACTTGCCGTTTTTCATACAGCGCGGTCTCATCATTCATAACGGGCTGAGGAATTTGGCAGGCAGTGAACGGGAGGAGGACGCAGTGGCTCAGCAGCTGTGCTTATTGGCATTGAATCCTGAAACCTCTTCAGTGTGGCCACCAACATGCTTGGCATAAGCACTAGCCAATAGCACTTGAACAAATTGCAGTGAGAGTGGAAAGACTGTCTTACTTTAACATTTAGAAATGTAACTTTATGTATGCATGCTTGCAATACGTAGAACAGTGTTATTTATCGGTTTATCAAACGTGCGACAACAAATATTTTACAATGCTGTTTGTGCTTATTTAAGGACCTCGAAATAAGCGACTCCAGCGTTAAAAATCAATTGCTTATAAATAATCTATAGTACCAAAAAAGAATAATCAAACAATCCCTTAATAATGTGCACAAAATTATGAATGCGTTGGTAGAAAACAAATATTATGTTAATGGTTCAATAACAAGCTTTTTAGGGAACTACAGTCAAGCTTTCTTCTTTATCACCAAAGGACAAATAGCTCAAAACTGTTCATGCAAAAAGAGGAAGGTTACACTGCACAACGATCACATTGAAATGCTGCTCGTCTTTATTTAATGGAGCATCACCCTTTGCACGGTTTGCTCATGCATGTAAATACACTAAAACAGTTAAATGTCTGTTTGCAGTTGGACTCCTAGGGGACTTTTCCGTTGCATTGTAGATTAGCACAAGGTCCCTCGGCACATTTATACTGCTTCAGTTAGCTCCAGTACTCTGGAGGCTAAATGTAATGCGAAGCTACCTTGAACATGTTCTGCATTAACTACGTTACTGGTGTGCACAGTTAAGAGATTTACACTGCGCTGGTGTCTCTACTACTTGTACACTAGATTATGTATGAAGTATGCCAGTTTGAGTGGGAATACACTAGATAATCATTTGTAAGTACTTGCCATTTTTAAAGTCCAGAGAGAAAGACTTGGCTAAAGTCTCTATCAACTTAAAAAAAAACGTAGTGTTTAGAGGTTTTTGGTTTTCTGCTCTTTCTTTCCAGGTGACTATCAGTGTTGTAAAACAGATGTAACCTTGCATTGTGGGCACCTGATTTGCCTTGTTGCTAACCCACAACTCATTGTAGGTTCCCTTATAGAAACGGGTAACCTAGAAATGTTAGATGGAGGTCTGCAAACACTGAAAAGGAAATACAAATGTCAGTTAAACCGCTTTCCTGAATTTTTACCTGGAGTAAGTGTCTACATTTTGGTACACAAAGTGTTTCTTTTTCTCTCCAGATCTTGCAAAAAGCATCTGATGTTTTTAAGTTCTTTACATTTCCTTTACAAATGTACAACATGTTCAGTCACTTCCCATACCAAGTGAAATATTTACCTTTCCCAAGAGTAAACAGAATTCAGTTTTAATGATACATTTGCT
Source organism: Polyodon spathula (assembly GCF_017654505.1). NCBI lineage: Eukaryota > Metazoa > Chordata > Actinopteri > Acipenseriformes > Polyodontidae > Polyodon > Polyodon spathula. The sequence continues at coordinate 10,771,930 of NC_054557.1, forward strand.
GTTGTATTTGTTTTTAAAACCTGCATGCTTTAGTCAAAGTTGTTCATCATTTTGTCTAGAATTCCTGCTGATTCTAGATAATGTGAGCAGCATGATTTCATGTTAGTTCAAATAATTTTGCATACTATGTATTTTATTTATTGTGTGCCTGATGGCTGTTTCACGGCACATTACTTCAGCAGAAAATACTGAATCGGTTGACATTGATGTAAGCATTCTATAAGATCACCTTTAGTAAGATCTTTCATAGTAATCAGTATTTTAGTGGTGACTGTCCTTGACCAGACTCAAGGTAGATTTAAAGCAGCTGTTCAACAAAAATGTCAATATTTAAATATGTCTTCTATTGTTAGATTGAAAACATGGGTTCAAATCCCTACACTACTTCTAGTTCATTTTATACTTTTTTAATTCCTTTGTGGGCATCTTGCAGAAAGCACAAACTTAAAAAGTCTGGTCATATAGTAAAGATTGCATATTTTGTTCTGACATGGTTTTGAATCTGTGTTTGAACCATACAAAAAAAGTCTTTGATTTTTAGAGTAATTTTTATGATGTTTGTTTGTGTTTTTTAAGGTAAATCTTCAGAGAGAGGTCAGTTTTCAGTTTTCGCCAGAGAGCCAGCAGTTTCTGGATGCCAAGTAAGTTTTTTGCCTTTGTGCTCTTGTACTGTGCTATGAACTACATAGACGCATTTGCTATTTGAAAGAAACAACTGTCAACACACACATTCAGTTTTGTTTTCTTGCTTGTGTAGTATTGCACAGCTGCAGCATGTTCTAACTTGTATCATTATTAATTACATTTAGTTTATAGGGTAATCATTTTGTTCTGGTGTCTGGTTGCATTAGCCTTCACTTCTACGTAACTGTCTACGTTTTTTTATGTGTGTGTGTTTTTTTTTTCTTCCCCCCACTGTTTTTCTGAAATTATTTTGTTAATATAGATTTTAGGAAGTTGTTCATGGTTTATACCTGAAATGTTAAACTTCAGATTTTGCACATTTATTTTCTTCACAGGAATCCATTGATGTCGTGCTATAAAATATAAAAAGGGACAGTGGCATCTTCAGGGCATATATTTGAAAAGCATTATTGTGGTAGTAAACTCATTGCAGTCCTATAAAATGACTAGCATGCAATCCTCATTATATTCTCTTTCACTAGGTAGCTAGATGAGCTTTATAAGACTGTATAAATCCTAATATGACTTAGTAGTTTCAGCATCTTAAGCCATGTCTGTGTGCTTAAGAGTTAAGAATGCATTCAGGATATGTGCTTTAAAGATGATTACAAAATAATTAGCTGGTGTAACAGAGACATGCTAAGATATTTTTCCACAGGAAAGTTGCAGTCATTTTGTAAGCTGTTAAGTTGTGTTTACAGGAACCCATAAGTAGCTAGAAAAGCCCGGCACGCAAGCTCATTGGTGAATTGAAATGTGAGAAGCAGAGTCCATGCAGAAATGTTAATAGCAGTCTCTGTGGCCTGCACAGTCATGCACAGGCAGGCAGCTCAGTGCGATTAGTGAGAACACCTCTCTGCCGAGATACCATTAAATAAGGGTCATCTCAAATCTCTTCCCCTCTCCACACAGATGTCATAAACAAAAGCTCAACTGTATCTGCACTGCTCTCATTAATACAAGCTTCCTGTGGTGTCTCTCTGGCTCATATCGGACTTCCAAGTCAAGTTTATTAGCACAGAAATTGGCATCTTTATCTTTTCTTGGTTTTGATGGTTCACACGCACCCTACACACAAACACACGTGGAATATAAGGAGCTTTGTGACGTGTATGATCATCTTTGAAGGATTTTCTGATGAGTTAATTATATCCTATATGCTTTTACATTGTACACTTTATGGATCTTTTTATGATATTTAACTACTGTTAATATTAGTTATTTAAAATTAAAAACCATACCTGGAATAAGTTTCTACAATTTGGTACACAGAAAGTGTTCCTTGTTTTTCAGTCATTGCAAAAAGCATCTGATGTTTAAGTTCTTTACCCTTTCTGATACATACATTCATCATGTTAAACGACTTCAGGTACCAACTGAAATATTTACCTTTCCCAAGAGTAAACATAATTGAGTTTTAATGCTGGTGAGAAACATGTCGAATCAGGGTTACTGGATTACAACAGTGCAGTTTGAACCATTTTGTATAAAAGCAAAGTGTTACAAAACATGTAAGGAACCATTTTTCCACTGTTTTGTGTCAGCCTTCTCTGTAAAATGTTTATGGTTGGTGCTTATTTTGTAGCAATAAGTGACCAGGATTGGGATACAACACTTTCCCATGGTAAAAACAAAACAGCAGAGCCTGAAGATAGCCCAAAAGATTTAAATGTTAAAACAAACAATCCTTTTTAAAAGTATAAACATTTTACAAAATTTCTAAACTCAGGTGTCAAGTTAAGCCCGGCACCACCCAGTTCTTTGTGAGCAAATTCCCAAAATTGTTTGTTATATTAAGAATGCATTAAAATCTTTTTTCAACTCATATTCTCTCTCTTTGCCATCAACTAATCACAACATTAAATACACATAAAGAAAAGCTGGGCGATGTTTCGATTTCTTGCTGCCATGATGCTTTTATTTTTAGCATTTTACCTATTCTAGCCCCTAACCACCTCTTGTTTCCTTGGTGGTTTTCTGGCCCATTTCCTTTATGATGTAGTCATTTGAATATGATTTGTTTTGTGTGAGCATGTAAAGTGCAGAGGACAGAGGGAGGAGGCCATCGAAGCTGTGTCACCTGTTACTGATGCTTGGTGTCAGAGCATTAGTGATGATTAATTGAAGTAGTGTGGAAATGTGATGGTATGCCTCAGTTGTGATACTAATGGAGAGCTTCAGTTCAAATTGAGCAAAGTTGTAAAGTGTTCTGTGTAACCTCCATGCTCAGTATTCAAATCATGTCACGTTATGAAGGTATATGGAAAACCCCTTTCAAAGCTTCAGTATCCTAAAGTCATGTTGGGGTTTATTCCACTATAAAATACATTGCTGTTTGTTTTCTATATTCTTCTATAGTTCACTCTTCGTGGCACTTTATTGTTGAGCAGTTTGTTTGCATTTGCCATGTTATCATGTAGTTGTCTTTCTAGTGCATAATAAAAGTCTTTTACATGTACAACTTGAAAGTTACTTGTTACAAGTTTTTAAAAGTACCGTGTTGAAGTCTTTAGCAATCTTTCATTGAGCTAGAAAATGTGTGGCACTTGACGTGTGCTTTTGCGGCATTAATTCAATTCCTCAAGTGAAGAATATGCTTTTTTTTAAACCTACTTATGTTACTGCTGGAGTACTCCTGTGTACTATTGTTAATAAAGCTGTCTCCCTCCGAAGCTTCCTGTGGTGGATCAATAAGGAAATCCAATTCTAAAATAATCTGTCAATGTTCCCAGCAATATTATTACATCGGTCTCTTTGTAATGGCCCATCCATTATGCTATGGTCATGAAGCTAATGCAAGGTGACTCATTTAACAGCTTGTTATTACAGCATCTGAACATGATGCAAGACACATCAGGTGTTATTGAGTTAGAAATTCTAAATGTTCCAACGCTGTCAAACAGGAAGGCACTGTCCCTTCTATAACAGTGTTAACGATCCTTCAGATGACTTGCTTGCCAAAATAGAACAATACATATATTATAATTTCAGCTTTTGGATTTTTTCCAAACAGGTCCACTGCTGTATTTTCATGTTACAACATGGGCCATTACAACTGAAGTGGACCAATTGGGATTGCTCAAACCCATATTTAAATGAACGAAAGCTTTAAAAATGATACGATCGTTATTTGTTATAGTCTTGGTCATCCCCCACATGAAGTGAGGTGAAAGGTCATCAAAACGATTATTGTATCCAGTTTGTCTATAATGCACTGTAAATTGAGTAAAATGAGGAAATGTTCTTCTGTGTTAAGCAGTGCTAGTGCTGACGAGGACAGTTTGGATGTCAGGAATGTGTTATTTGAAATCACTTTATTATGTTGCATTGTTTCGGAGCTTGGTACTCCAGGTATCTGCCTCTCTGTTCTCTCTATAGCTCTATTCCAGTGACACAGATTAGCCTGATTATTCTGGCAGGATGCAGTTGATGGATGACTGGCATTATCTTCTCAAACCTGCGTGACATTTCAGCATAGATGATGATATTTAAAATTTGGAGAAGCTATTCTGTATTGAAATCTTCCCATATCGAGAGGTTTTTAACATAATAAACCCTTGAGATAGAATTTGGGATAACTGCAGTGTCTACTATAGATGCAATGTTCCGCATAGCACAGATTTGGTGAATGCATGTCAAAAAGATAAGCACTAAAGCTTTACAAGCTCAAAACAAAGTGTTTTAATGGAACCTTGTTTACAACAAAACACGAAAGAAGGTCACAATCAAAGACTCATTTTCATCTGGTTCACGTTGATTACTTATTCATGCTACCTTTGTTCATGGAAACATAATAATTGTGTTTCCCATAATCTTCACTTGAGATTCTTTTAGATACAAATCTGTACAAGCTACACTAATAATGTGTACAGGCCCCAGAATTTAAAACACTAGGTACGTCTTTAGATTATTATACGATTATTTGTGTTTTACCGCTGACTTTGTGTCTTTTCACTCCTACCATTTCCATGGAAAGCCCATCTTGTTTACAGTACATGTGACATGAATCTGCACACCTTAATTTTGCTAGCCTGTGATCTGGAGTGTTAAGGTTTGATAATTATTATTTTATCAGCCTTATTCATTATCGCCTTCAATAAAACAAGTGTTTATATTGTATACCATGTCAACATGCTGTGATTGTGAACAACGCACTTAATACCCAATCACACTCAGTGTGGCTGACAATAGGAATCAATCACAACTGTGTACAGTCTTGCCTGATATTTAGTATAATGTCAGTAACAAAGTTCTTCAGTATTCTCATAGGCTGATTGCATGCTGATGGTGCTAGGGAAGCCTTCCACTGTCTTTCAACAAATCTCTGTCTTAATTCTGCAAACAGATAACTGACAAACACCTAGCCAGGTCACTGCAGAGGCAAAGTCAGGCAGTATTTCTAGAGGAATACAGAAAGCCTTGAGATGTGTAATGTTTCTACTGTTGAGCTCAGGAAAGAGTTTGCATCAGTGAGCCTGATAAGTGATGATAAGCTTGGTTCTGGAAGGTGGTAATGCTTTACAGTAGCTTGTGACAAACCGTGAAATGTCTCACTGTTTCCAAGAAAACCTTCATAAATTGTTGTGAATTGCGCTATGACCTACATCATGAGATCTTGGTTTGATATTGCTTTTTTTGTTTGTTTTCTTGTTTCAACTCGCAATACGCAAACGCAAAGTGTGTCATTCTCATAACTATTTCTTTGTTAATCAGTCCCCTAAAACTGTTCCCCTGGTCTCTTTATTTTTATTTATTTTTTATTATTTTAATTTAGAGTGACCAATTATTATTCTTATTTATTTTCCTCCAATTTGGAATGTCCAATTATGTTTTTTTTCCTCACCGCAGCAAGTCCCCACACAGCACAGACACTCTGAGGGCGTGTAAGGCTCCTCCAATCTCACCAGCCTAAAGCCAGATTCGCTTTTACACCGAGCGATCCAGAGCAGAGGAGGGCGGGGCTACCGATCCCAGAGAGCAGAAACCACCTCTGCCTCTTATCCACTCTGAATGTGCTCGGTGTCTGGCCAATAGGGTTCGCTGCTGCGCGATGAGGAGAAGGAATACCTGCCGGTTTCCCATCCCACATCCTAGGGGCGTCGGAGCCAAATGTGACGCCCCCTTCGGAGCCTCCAGCAAAGTTCGGCCTCTTTGCACAGCCTGGACACGAACTGCTGCCGTCCAAGCTGTGTGACATCCTGCGCTCCCAGTGGCACTGCTTTAACTGGTCTCATTCTATAGCTTCAGTGGAAATCATTGCTTATCTTAACGCTATCCTTCACTACACTTGCACATGTGTACCCATTTATTTCTGAAATAAAAGCACTTTTCAGTAGCGGATTTGAACCCTGTCCAAAGTGCCTGTGTTATCCATTAATATAGACTAATTCTAAATGCTTACTTGGTTTAGCTTTCATGAGTATGCAAATAGGAGCTATAGTTTAGTTTAAAAGAATGTCGTTTAGACATCTGTGTTTGTAAGTATGCTAATCCAAGGTCTATTGGCTGGAGTTTTAGGAGGATAACCCTCTGTTGATTATTCCCTTGTAATTGAGTCTAGCTGACTGCAGGCTCAGACATTCTATATTAGGTCTGTGGTTAAGCTGGGTCTTCTCGATGGTTTTGTGAGTCACCGGCTCAGAGACAGATGGCTGAGAGTGAACCCTGTCCTGGTAGCACTAACCACTAACCTCCTTCCTTGTCATTGTGTCCTGAGGGGGATTTAGAATGAGTATATCTCTCTTGTGTGTTTGTCATAAGATGCCCTAAGGTCATGATCAGTGCTAATCAATAATTTTTTATCCTAGACTTAACAAGACAGTAAAATCAATAGGTTGGACTAATGACATTGATTTTTTTTAAACTGCAATTCAGTGTTTTTTTTAACCAAAGTTGTTTACATGCATGCTTGCACCATTCTTGACAGTTCATGCCTTAAGCTAGTTACTGATACGGTAAGATAAAAAGAGGTTAAGACATTTGTATGCTGTGTACCTAATATAAAAAAGTGACTTTTACTATATCCTTTTTGTTACAGTGGAAGTTTTTTTTGTTTGATACCTCGTTGAAACCCATTGGCAAAAAACACTGAACATTAGTATTACCATGTATTGCTTCGTACAAATGACATATTTTGCATTCATGCAACAGGCGTGTTAATTCTGGACTTTTACATATGTGAAAATAGCATGTTCTAATATTTTTTCTTATGATAGTCTAATAACACATTCATTACCATTTCAGACACTTTTTTTGTTAGGGATCCATTTGTCCACATTTCAGTTAAGACCAAAAAACAACCTTAGGTTTTATTGCTTCTTTAAGGCTGCATGGCACAGTATGCATGTGATGTATTCATGCTTCAGAGTTCAAAATAAGGGAATGAATACATTGAAAAAATAAACATGTGATTCAAATCAGGAAAAAAAAGTAAATATTGCATTTTAACCCCTAGGAATACAATTATTACCATCAGCCATAATATTAAAGAGAGAAAGAAAAATATTGACATTAAACCATTTTAAAGTTCCACACAATCTGCATTGTTGAACACACAGTAAAAGCTGAATTTGGGTTCATTTTTGTTGGAGTTTCAAAACTATTACTAAGTTGTAACCTTACTTACTAGAAATGAAAGAATCTGTCAGGCTAGTTAACACACCTGTTTGGCTAGTTGCCCATCTACCAGCCTGTAGTGCCGGGACATGTGGTTCAAGTATCAGTACATGTTCAATATTCCACTACATGGCCTTGTGTTGCCATGTAGTGGAATATTGATAACATATGTTGTGTTGTGTGTTGTCGGATAATACTTTTTTGGAATTACATTTCTTAATGATAGGATCCTTTGCCACTCTACAATACACTGAACGTACTCCTTTTCTAATTCATTTGAAATGCATGCTTCAGGTCTGAAACTTTTTTTTTTTTTTTTTAAATCTGTTTTGAAGCATTAATATTTTCCTTGAATTGATGGGAATTTTATTTTTTATTTTTTTATTTCTCCAGAAGGTAAAAAAAAAGGCCTAGGGGCGAGTCGTGGTTGAAAATCCAGTAAATTACAGCAACTGTCTTGAACATATGGTATAATGATTGGTATTATCAGCTGCTTCAGGCAGTATTTGTAGCGTGAAGTGATGACAGGGTGTTATCGCATTGTTTTACAGTCCAGTCTTCGATCAGACATGGGGCTTGGAAGTCCAGGACCGCTGTCATCGTCGGCAAAGCCTGGAACCCCGTTTTATTCGTTCTCTTCCGCAAACCCACGACGAAGGACACTTCATGACACTGCGCCACCTGGTCAGTATCATATGCTACAGAAATCTTCACTTGCCTGTAGGAAATGGGGTACCATCTTTTAATGAACTTTTTGTAAAGAGAATAACGCTTAATTTTACAAAAATAAAACGAAACAATGGATTAATATCATTCAGGGTCTAAAAGTGCTACTCAATATATAATAATAATAATAATAATAATAATAAGAATTACGCTTTTCAAAATACGCCCCCTAGCATCTTAGAAAGTGAATGTTCAGAACCTGTGCACATGTAACGGCAGGGATGGAAATAAGACTCCTACTGCAGAGCAGTATTACCCATTCCAGATTTTACTACATTACTGTACAAAACCATCCTTGTACTACCATTAGCACCAAACCACAGAGAGAGAGAAATTTCTTCCCATTTACAAATACCGCTACTTAAGTTATATAATCACTCATTTAAAATCTTTAGCACTAGATGCCTTTTTAAAAATCAAGAGGCCTGTTGAATCAGAATGCTGTCCAGATACTAATGATTAAAACCAGCTGCACATTTAATTCTAATCATCCTGAGATACTTTTACAGTTTCTTGTGCCTCAGGGGACAAAACCTATTTCTGTACCATTTTGTACTTGCTTGTTCAGGCATCCCGCTTCAAGCACGCAAATGGTGGTTCTGCTTTTCTCTGTCTGAAACGCAGACGACACAGATCTGCAATGCACTGCCTGTTTGTTGACTGACAGTAATGGCCAGGAATTACTTGAAATAAACTCATACTGCATGTGTCACTGGATATTAGTATACAGAGTGATTATGCATTTTTTATGTGACTTAATAGCACCATTATAAACACCAGAACTACTGTAAAGCATTCCATATCATTGTGGACTTCAATTTCCATATCCTGATGTTTTATTGCTATTATGAGGTATGCCCAAGGAAGTCTCTAGTTTCGGTCTGTGCGTATTCAAATTAGATTTTTGATGCAAAACAAACACACACACACACACACACACACACACACACACACACACACAAAGCATCACACCACTGCTGTTGTGTTTTTTTCTTTTTATTTTTTTGGACTTTTTTTATAGCAAAAAGTTGTACAACTAATTCATTTTTAATAACCCCCTGTGTGATCTAAGCATGTGAATATTTCTGCTTTACTGGAAACCCTTTGGCTTCTCAGTGGTTTAATTTGATGTTCATTATACAAAGTGTCATACGCACACACACACAATACAGAATCTATGTAATATTGCAAACCTTGCAAACAGGCTTCTTTTTCTCTTTTTGCAGATCCCTTACAAGCAAAGAAAGTGAGAAAGGTTCCTCCTGGACTGCCTTCGTCTGTGAGTTTCAGATTATCTCTGCCTGCATTTTCGAAACAGATCTGGGTAACAGACGATTCGTATTGCTGCCACTGAGTTCATAGCAGTTTTCCCTGTTCAATGACATTACAGAGAGCACATCATGTGTTTGTCTCCAGCCCACAAACACTGCACTGCTAGCTGCCGGACGCCCCTAATTTGATAATAAACATTTTAGGTTTTCTTATGTTAGTGCGAGTGATATGCGGCTTGCCAGTGCACTCCAGCCTCCTTGTCCGAACCACTGAATACCTCTCTTGGGAGGATTGCTGGGACATAAACTGTCAAAGAAGATCTCCAGTGCAGGTCTTTTGATGTTTAATTAGTCATTATGTTGCTGAACAGGAGGACAGACAGAGATTAATAGCTGTGAATTTCAGAAATTTACATTTGTAATAATCCCAGTGGAGCTGAAGACATTAAGATTCGGGGGGAGTCTACAGCTCAGCGTGCCTCGGTAGGGCTGGTCTTATTAATATACATAAATCACTAGTCAGATGCTTATTGTAAAGCCCTGGTGGATTTTTTATTTTGTTAAAGCCTTCATTAAGCCTTTCTAACTTCAGTCCAGCATCAGAAAGGATTTAAAGCAACTAGTTTGTTGATCCCTCTTTGCTTGGAAATGTATCCTTGGAGAATAAAGGGCTTCGAATGGAAAAGGTTGGACTGGCTTCGGTTTGGGGGGGGGGGGGGGGGGGGGGTGTGTAATCTTATGTGATGCAATTATGCTTTTGCAATGTTCATTTGGTATTAAATATGCTTCACTCTTTAAAGACGGGAAATTATTTATAAATGAACCAAGGTTTAGAAAGTAGTGCAAAAGAAAAAAAGAAAATCCCTGGGGCAATGAGGGAAAGTGCTTTTTTTTCCCAGAACAAACAAGTGAGGAGGGAGAGCGAGCGAGTGTGTGTGTGTGATAGAGAGAGAAAGAGGGAGGGAGGGAGAGAGAGAGTGTGTGTGTGTGACAGAGAGAGAGAGGTTGAGCGAGTGCGAGTTTGGCTGCTTGCGGGGTACATGTCTTTGTTGTGTAAATGGATGTAGGGCTTTTATTTGTCAGTACTTAACACATGGGCGCAGGTGCACTTGGATGAGTCATAACTCAAAGCAGTATTTGCTGAATGGAACAAAGTGCATAGACAGCAGCGACAGAGGGAATAAAATGCATCTTTTTGTAAATTCCATTTTAACTCTGGGCTATACAGAGGTCTCTCTCTCTCTCTCTCTCTCTCTCTCTCTCTCTCTCTCTCTCTCTCTCTCTCTCTCTCTCTCTCTCTCTCTCTCTCTCTCTCTCTCTCTCTCTCTTCTCTCTCTCTCTCTCTCTCTCAGTAGCGCTGTGAATCTTGAGATAGAACATATCTGATAGCCTTCTATTCCAGATGGAGATGAGGCTGTTCTTGTTCCCGGGGACAGCTGTGTTCAGAACCTGCAGCCTACCTGGAAGCCAGTATTGCAGCTGCAGGCACTCTTGAAAGCTTTTGCTTGCATAAGCACCAGGGCCCCACTAGAGGCTGAATAGCTGCTTGATAAAAAACATGAACACAATGCTTCCAATCATTTTTCCCCAGGCCAGGAATATTTTTCAGTAGCTAAAAATAGTTTGTTAGTTTACATTTGAACAGTCGTGCATTATGCAGTGGTGACTTTAAACTTGGCTGTAGGTGACTTGGGCTGGATTACCAAAATGATTTGGTTGAAAATAAAAAGGACCATCATAGTCTGCATTTCCCTTATAGTGGAGGTTTTTAAGCCTGTGACAAAGTAAAGCCCTGTGTGTAAATAGGGGGCAAGGAAAGCCCTGCTGGTTAATGTATTTTGTTTTTATTTAAAAAAAAAAAAAAAAAAAAAGTGTGGTTTTGAAAACAAATGTGTTATTGTGCAGAATGTGGCCATCTCCTGAATTGATTAATTTGTTGTTAAATTGGAAATGGCCACGTGTGTATAAACATATGTGCTTGTGTGTTTTGTGGTGGGTATTTAAAGAGGGTGTGAGAGAGAGAGAGAGAGAGAGAGAGAGAGAGAAAGGGAGAGGAATAAATGAAAAACAGTCAAAATAATTTGTTGATTTGCTGGTGGAGGTTTTTTTTTTGTGTGTTTTTGTTTAAATTTGTATTTTGCTCGATGAGCTGTTTTGTGTAAAAAAATTATTTACACAAAACATAATCCACACCGCTATAATCCACACTGGTGTCCAGTGTGGATTATAGCGGCACCACAGACCCAGGCCAGAATAGGTACTTCGGGTACACTTTTTTTGAAGATAATTTTTTTTGTTGATAGTGAAGGGAGACATGGAGGTAGCCGGGATATGGCTTTTGGACCCCAGCACCCTCCAGTGTCTAAAAACGAAGGGTTAAAAACACCTCACTTGGGGACCAAGCACCGTGAAATGCTGCAGGACTTTGTCCAGTTGAGGTCTGAGTTACAGCTTAAGGGGATCCGAGGGTCCGAGAGTACCTGCTGCTCCCTCCCACCGCAAGAGGGAGAGTACCCGCTGCTCCCGCCTCCACCACTAGGGGGCAAACGGCCATGCCAACCTCAGCAGCCGCTCCATGAGCTGCTGAGGGGAGTGTGGCTAAAGCCAGGGGCTTAACGGTTGCCGTCGCCTCCTAAGGGTCTGCTCATGCTGTCACCTGCTGAGGGTACACACCTGCCGTCGCCTCCCAAGGGACTTCTTTTGCCCTGTCCTGCAACACCTGGGGCTGCCAAGCCTGCAGTGCTTAGGGCTGCAAAGCCTGCAACACCCAGGGCTGCAAACCTGTATCACCCGGGGATGCCAGCTTGCCATCGCCCGGGGATGCCAGCATATCGCCGCCCAGGGATTTGTTGTTTCTACATGTGGCAGTTTCACTGCCAGAAATTCTGTGGCCAGAGCCCAAGAGGAGGGAGCTGCCGGCTACAGAGAAGACGGGAGAGGTCAAGAGACCACCTCCACCAGCAGCCCCTACCACCACTCCTGTGCCACAGAGCATTCAGTACCCAGAATGGAGGAGCCCAAGCGTTCAGTGCCCAGAAGGGAGGAGCTGGAGCATCCAGCACCCAAGAGGGGTAAGCCCACATCTCCAACGCCCAAGAGAGGGGAGGCCAAACATCCAAAGCCCAAGAATGGGAAGCCCCAGCCTCCACCTGCTGCTCCCTCCTCCACCACCAGAGGGAGAGTACCTGCTGCTCCCTCCTCCACCCTCTACCGGGCCTCCTAGACACCTGACCTTCATGTCTGGACGTGTGGTTGCTGGGCCTGACTCCCAGGTCGCGGCACCACCAGGCAGATATTTGTGTGTTTTTGTTTTTTGTTTAAATTTTTATTTTGCTTGGTGTGCTATTTTGCTGCAAAAGTGTTTTGTTTTTTTATTTGAATAATAAATAGGCGCACTAGTGCTTTCAATCAGCAGAACCCGTGTCCCTGTCAACTTCCTGGTCTGGGTATGTCACCACTCCAGCCATCATTTACTGGTCCCCAGTGTCAGTTGAGACAAATTAACACAAACAGAATTTTATCTGTCATTCATTTTTAGAACACTTTTTTCAATATAGTATTTTCCCTATATAAAATTACGATGAGGAAAAAAAAAAAAAAAACGAATGTGGGTAAACTCATTTTCCCTTTTAAAGCTCCCTGATGATTTTAAGGTTTTTTTTGCTTGTTTTCTAAAAAAAAAAAAAAAAAAAAAAAAGAAGATCTTTGAACTTGACATGTGTGATTATAGGAAAGATCCTTACTTGTACACACACTTGCAAACCAATTTACAGCTGGTCTTTTTTAAGGATATTCTGACTGGCAAATTTTCTGAACCTCTGCTGAAGTAGCATTTACCAGCAGTTCGGAGTAAGCTGCAGCAATCTGGGGCTTCAAACGTCTGTTCCTGGAAAACCATGTTTTAAAATAACTTGTATTAAGGATAGGGTTTGGGTTTTGAAGGTGCAGACATAATCACAATGCTTGATGTGACATTTGCTCTGTTAGCTGTGGTAGGCTAGGAAAAAAATTCCGCTCTCTTAAGGGAGTATAGCCAGCTAGAACCCTGGCTGTGAATGACAAAAAGATTGTCATTTGCTTTTGACAGATCATTCAAACAACAATCTCGCTTTGTTGAGAGTCATGCTAAGCAGAGGGCTGGGAAACAAAATGAAGAGGCTGCATGGGAGCACCCTGTCTGGTGAAGTACCTGAAGAGAGGATCTACTTAGTCTGCAATTTACACTGTGTTTATAAAATGTTCCCTAAAGGCTGTTTTATTCAGATGCTGAAAGGACTGTGGTATATGGTAGGGGGCTGCCCTGCAGTTGTGTAAAATCCATGCAGTATCAGGATTTTGCTTACAGAGCCATCTACAGGATAAATCAAGAATTGTTTTCTACATGGTTTGGCAGTACAGTACCTACAATAACAAGGTCAGGAACGTCTTTCGGGTGAGACATTTTTGTAAGTGACTCTGCAGCTGATGCATGGTTCACACACCCTTGTCTCGTATCTTGTAAAGCGCTTTGTGATGGTGGTCCACTATGAAATGCTCTATATAAAAAATAAAGATTATTAATGTGACTTAGTTTTGGGTTTCCTGAGATCATAGTTTCTTCCTTAATCTTTCCACTTAAAATGATTTAGTGTTGCTCTTATCTCTTTGTTGATAGTCCAGCTTGGTTACATTGCCCACAGTGGGTTTATCTGTAGAGACACAAGCTTCCCTCCTTGAAACCTGCAGGCCTCATTGTCATTATGTGTATGTGTACAGAGAAGTAGGCGTGCCCTTGCTACAGTTTGCATCAGTAGAAGGTACATTCATGTTCACACTCTATAGTATCTCGGGAAGAAAAAAAATCAATTTTTTTCTAAACAGTGTGTTTTCTATACTGATAACACATACAGAGCTGACATTCTTTTATGGCTTTTTAGTATAGGAAGGGTTTGAATGCTGTTACAAAATTGTTGGAACAGTGATTGTGAAGCGGTGTCTAGCAGCAGCACTCATGGTTTACCACCAGGGGGTGATGCTGGGTTTCCCAGAATCCTGCTGTTCAGTTAATTGTCCTCGGTGGAACTCTGATGATCAGATATGCTCTGTAATCTGTAACTGGAATGATAGAACCTTCAAAAATTATTCTCAGCAGAGTTCTTTACATTTGCCAGTGGCTTTCCGAAATGCTTCATTGTCTGCAGACGTAAAAATTCCACATCTCTGCATATTTGCAGTTTTTAGCAGTTTTAATTTAAATGTATAATTTAAAATTTTTGGACTAAACGAGTGCACATGTATAATTATTTGGGACTATAATCAGTTGAAAGAGCTATATTAATTATAGTGTAGTAAGGTTTCCCTGGTAGTGTAAATTATTGTATAGTCATCATTACAGTACATTTTTATTAAGAATTTAGGAGCCTCATTTTATAAAAAGCAAACAAAAAATATAAAAAGCAAAATTATTTCTATAATGGGAGACTCAGCGGCACATACACACACCGTATATATATATATATATATCTTATATATATATCTAATATATATATATATATATATATATATATCAAAATTACTTTTACCATACAATAATTTTTACTGAAACAGGAAAATCTTACACTAAGTGACTATTGTACTGACACGGCACTTAAAACATGTAAAGAGATTTGTGTAACTTAGTGAGACCTGACTAGCTTCAAAAGGTATCAAGTAATTTGTGTAAATAAAGGGTTTAGTTGTCTAGCAAACAGGTGGCACTAATTCGTATCGCTGCTGTATTTTTAAAAGCTGTCTTTCTGCAAAATGAGTGTATTATGTTTTATTATCCAGACTGAGATGGTAGATCTTCAGCGTCTCAGTCCTTAGTCGTGTGAGACAGGCGCAATAAAGAGGTCAAGTGACTTGTCCAAGGTCACACAGGCAGCCAGTGGCTAAACTGGGATTAAGTCTAGAAACAAGAATGCAGGATATACAGGGTTAAATTGTGGAAGAAACTTCATAAGCACACAATGTAAAGGATGCATTATACCAAGCCAATATATACAATATACATCAGAGAATATAATACTGTAAAATATAATTGATTTATAGTTCTTTGGGGACCTGATAATTATTTGTATTTTATTTACTGGCATTGTGGTTTTTAATTACACTTGAAACACAAAATTCATAAAGTTGCTTTGTGATCTTTAAAACTGGAAATACAAGTGATGGTCTCGTTAATGTAATACATGCATTTTGAAGCAGTTATTTGTATTGCCATTTTATTTCCATTGAGCTGCATATGGTATTTGGTATACTTTCCAGCAGTTTTAAAAGTTAAGTGTGCAAATATAGTTGTGGCACTGGAAAGCATTAATGGACTAAAACAGTGTAGAGTGGATAAAAAGTTATATGTATGTATGTATGTATGTATCAGCCCCATCTCCAGCTGGCTCACTTTGTCAGGCTGAGCAGTGGATTAACCCTTCACACGTGACTCGGTAAACGGGTACAAACAAGAGCATTGACCAGGGCGCTGTTGACCAGAATGTGATCCATTTTCAGTGTAATAGGATTCTCCCTTGAGGGGAAATAATATAGTGCAGCTGTGACATGTTCTGTGTTTCAAGAGGTTGTTATTGTTAGAAGTGAGTGGGGGCACCACTATATTAAAAAAAATCAATTTCTGTCTAGTTCTGTGCAAACCTGCATTACCTATATATATATATATATATATATATATATATATATATATATATATATATATATAATATATACACACACACACACACACACACACACACACACACACACACACACACACACACACACACACACACACACACACACAATTTTTTTTTTTTTTTTTTTTTTTTTTTTTTTTTTTTTTACAAACACTAGTTAAAAACACACAAAGAAGTTACAAATTATTGATTTTGCATTGTGTTGTTTTTTGTTAGGACAGTTTGTGAAATGCTTAATGGTAGCTCTTTGGGACTTTATCATGTTGTTTTTAAGCAAGAGCTAGGTGACCTTTTAAAGATGTTATAAAAGCAATTTCCTTTAAAAAAGAAATCTATTTGTATTTAATCACGGATCAAAAGCATTCATAAATAAGTGCTTTAGAAATATAAAACAGAATTAATCGACAGAACACGAACAAGACACAGAAACTGAACCACTGTTTTGTCTGTCTGCCGAAGCAGTGCCTTTCATTTCATTACAATAAAGCTATTGAAGCACTTCATTTCTCCCAGCAGAAATGCCTTTTAACACTGAGGGCACGGTACAGTCGGGATTGCTTTTTTAATCTCTTACTGTACCAAAGTCAACAGAATCTGGGAGTTCTGAGAGATTTTACTTCTCCCTGTCTGGAGAAGACAAAACATTGGCAGAGAGGTTCAGGGCATGGCATTGTTTTGTAAATCAAAGGGTTTTCACTGCTCTCCATAGTGCTGAAACAAGTCTTTGTGGTCCTCAGGGAGGGAGGATGTTGCACGTCATTCTTCTGCCTGGCATTTCAATAGCCTGACGTAACATAGTCTCCTTTTGCAGCAGCTGCCTGTTTTCAATATTTTTTTTGTTTACTGGTTAATGGTATAGCGGTATGCCATTCATTAAAACTCTGGAAAACACTACAGGTATTGGCTTTCCCATGTACTGTTTTGCACACAATAGCTTTGATACACTGTTGTGTAGTTTGTTGCTGGTGCATCTGTGTTACAAAAATGTAATTTTTCCAAACTGAACGCTTGGTTTAAAAAACATTTTGGTAGTTAAACATATTACATGTTAGAGCTGGGGTCAGTGTTAAGTCCTAGTGAACCATGGATTGTAAAATAATTCTAAATAAAGGTATTATTTTTAAACATAAAAACAGTAAGCTAACTCCTCCTATATTGTGGTTTTCTTATGACTGAATGTGGATCTGGCATTGGTTTTCTAACAAGCTTTAAAAAAGCAGTTTCCTCCTGCTCATTTTAGAAAGATAGTGAATTTCTGGAGTGGGGAGCAGCTTAAGACAGAGCCAGATGGACAGAGTGGCTGGAGGTGCCTGAACCTGGCCTGTCATCCACAAGTGCTTTCATTTAATTAGAGCAAAAACAGACGATTAACCCTCTGTGGATAAAGCAACTCTATGTGTTTATTGCTCTGCAGCTTTCTGTGCTTTTAAATAAAGCTAATAAATAATAGCCTACTTATTTATGAATCTGATTTGGGTTAAAGCTCCAACTTTTGTATTTTTAAAAGCTGCTTTGTTTTGTTTTGTTTTGAAGCCGACAGACACTGAGGTTGTTTTTTTCTTTTCCTTGGTATCAGCACTTCTGAAGCTTAGGCTAAAGCTGGCAGACACACACCCCTCGACTGCTTTGCAGAATGGTTCAGCCCTAATTTCCATAAGTTACTCCTGAGACTATCCATATGTGGAGGCATAGAACTGAAGGAATTAGTCTTTTTTGAACAGAGTGGATGTATGTCTTGGGGAAAAGGTAGTGCACTGTTGCTGTACCCTGAAACAGTCTAATTATAAAAACCAACATGTATTGCGCATACCCTGTGCCTGGAATGGGTAGCAACTCTTTGATGTTTTACTACAATGGGAAAACGGTAAGCACTTTTTTTTTGTTTGTTTCTTTGTTTTTTTGTTTACAGCTTAGTAGTTGGTTGACTGATCAAAAGGAGAAGCACGATACTACTTTCATGCTGTTGTGTATTTGTAGTATATTTCTGTTCAAGTCTCATTTGCTCTTAGCAGGAAAATACATTTTGTCTTTTATTAGCTTCTTATTTTAATCCACGCTTTGCTTTAGACCAGTTGTAGAAGTATTGCATTGAAACTGAATGTATAGGTTTAGCAGGAGAATTTCTAAGCTTCACTCTTACCAGATGGTTGGAGGAGTATTCTAAACAGCATTTTCCAAAGTGGAAGCAATCAGTTCTGATATGTGCACAACAGTGTTTTGGAATGGTAGCTGCAGTTGTACTACAGGATACAATATTTCTTTTAAATGATTTTGAAATGACAGTTTTAATTCTTCTGTTGTTGTTGAATCTTTTATTTGTGCTTTGAATAGTATGTTATATTATAGAATACTCGTTCTTGTATTTAGCTTCTTACGTCCAGTATTTTGTGATTATGATTTAATTGACTAAACTAGACAATCTATGGAAACTTATTTTTTTAATTGGCAGATCTGTACAGTAAGGAGACAGATGAAAACCCCCCTTTTTTTTATAGTTAGCTATAAGAATAACAAACATGAGTCTGGTAATGATTAGGGAACAGTCAGCCTGCTAAGGTTAGGGTTTCCTGTTTGGAGTTTGAGTTCCAAGTCTTGGCTTTTCTGTTATTCCATCTGTTTCTAATCAAATCTGCATTCTTGACCCTACGGGAAGCTAATCCAGGTTCTGGCCATGTCAGTAAAAGTCTCTCTTTGATAGCAGCTTTTTCTAAAAACTTTTATCTTCTACCTTGCCCTGTAAAGTGTGCATTAGTGGGAAGTCATCCATGAAAGATCAGTTTCACTGTTGGTTTTGTGAACTGTTCTGTCAGATTTAAGCAAAGCAATATGTAAAACTGAAAATGCTTCCAGTTTGTTCTCAAGGGGGTGAAAGACAAACATTTCATACTAATCATACTTGGTAAAAACATTTTCCTGTGTGTGTGTGTGTGTGTGTGTATTATATATATATATATATATATATATATATAAAATATATATTCTAAGTCTCTCTCATATATATATATAGAGAGAGAGAGAGAGAAATATTTATATATATATAATATATCTCATATCTCTAAAAACTTATATATCTTTTAGAGTAGAGAGAGAAAGAGATTATATATATATCGCTATCTCTTTCTCTATAAAATATATATTATTTTAGGATAGAGTAGAGGTCCCGATCTATGTCTTATATAATAAAATCTCTCCTCTCCCTCTCCTATATATATATATATATATATATATATATCTGGACTATATCTCTCCCTTAATCTGGTTGCGATAAGTATTAAAGCGGAAATTTTTTTTTTTTATAGTACATTTATGTAACTTTGAAAATCACTATTTTTTTCACCTTTCAGTCAAGTGGTGCTTTTTGAAATATTTAACGACCATTTATGTACATAGGGAAAGACAGTTTGTGATCGCCATTATATTACTATGCGATTGGCTGTTTGGTCTGGCTGCACAAAAAAAGGATTCTTGCAATAGCTGAAATGGAAATGCATGTTAACTTATTACTGTATTTGAATAGTTTATTCAATTAATACCTTTGAAGGTGATACTAACATTTAATATGCACCTGAAAAGTCAGAAATGTTTGATGTCAATACAGTAAAATGTGTACAATATAACATTTGCCATGAAAATTTGACTTCCATCAAGGTTTTTTTTTTTTTTTTTTTAGCCATACACGTTCTCCATGAAAACGTTTCTCTTTGTTCCTGCAGCACTAAAGAAACACTTTGATCTCTCTTTTTTCTTTCTTTTTTAAAAGTATTTCCAGGCTTGCGTTGGATAGAGGAGCTGAGAGCTAGAGAGGGGCAGGGGCTGAATTAATAGCGTGTGTGCCAAGTACAGGTGACAGGTGACCCATATGATCTAGAGCAGTAGGTAAACACATGACACATTGTGTTTGGGTCTAGGGATGAGCTCTGGCAATTTATAATTCCCCAGGATAGTTTCATGAAATATTCATGGACTCTTACAGGGAGGGCTAGGAATTTGGATTATCTGCACTGAGTTTTTTAACACCTGCGGATATTTCTTTAGAAGCCTATGATTTGGTAAACTGTTACCTGTGCATATCTTCCCTTGGTGCCTTGCTTTAAATTGTACAAATAGTTTTAGTAAATCCACCTGTTTTGGCAGATGTGTGAGTGGTGTGGTGTCTATTTTTTAAAGGTGTTGTCCTTCCTGTTCAATATCCATCAAGTAAAAACAGGAAGGTATAAACGGGCGATTGTAAAGCTGGAATGGTTCATGAAAATGTCTGGCGTTATCCTTTGATATGCGTTGGCTTTCTCGCAGCCCTTTTCCTGTCAAGGTTAGGAGCGCTAAAACAAAGTCCTGTTTTGAAGCAAGTGCAGAACTGTTTGAGAGGAATACAGTTTTGTTAACCATAAAAACAACAAAAGGTTAAAAGCTCCTTCGTGTGATTTTAGTTTTCTGCAACCTTTAGATTGAATTTGTTTCTTTTAATCTACCTGTAACAGACCGGAAAATCCAACATGCCTTATCAAGAGAAGACAAGATTGAGAAACGAAGGTCTTTTATGTTTAGTCAGAGTGTCGGTGCCTTTTATTGTTATGTTACATTTTAAAAAAAAAATAAATCCCCTAAGGCTATATACAATAATAATGGCTTGTACAAACAGGATATTTCATAGTCACTTACATCTAAACTCACAGCTTGCAGTTACTCTGTTCGAGGCAGTGTTTTGGAAGCCGTTTTCCGAGAATGTAAATGTGTTGGCAGTGTTTGACTTTTCCTTTTATGTATTTTTCAAGGGTTTAAAAAAAAAAAATGGCAATGTAAACAAGTTGTCTTCCTCATTACATTTTACAGTAAAGAAATGTGGCCATTTTAAAACCCTACACCAAGTGTATGAAGTTAGGGCTTTTGAGAGGAGTACAGTACATAAACTCTACTAAACCTGAAAGTATTGATTACCAACAACAAAACACTAATTATCTTAACTGTGGTCTTTCCTTCCACCAATGCAACAGGCAGTAAAATAACAACACCAATTCACACACTACAGTTTAAATATCAGCAGAGGCTGATGCTTTTAAGTATTTACTCACAAAGTGTGATGAAGGCTCTCTTCATTCCCTAGTGGCCCTAGTAATTTTAGGCCTTTATTAATGTTCGACCAGTTAGCTGAGGGAAATTAGGGCAATTAACTTGATCCTGTGCCATATGCTGTCCATAGCAGCCCAGACAAGTGTGTCAGCCCAAAAGAGTTTTGCTGGTTGACTTTGTAGGGCTTTATTGAGTCAAGCTCCCCCGCCAGGCTGGCCTGTTGTCTACATCAGACTTTATTGATATTTCAAAGTGAAGGTAATGTTCATTTCCATGGGCACATCAAAGCAGCAGGAGCGGGGATCAGGTGTGATGCAGACTGGATCTGTATTTTTTTTCAAATAGCGTACAGCACTCGAGTGACATGCTCATTTGTCCACTGTAAGCACAACAATAAACCAATGAATTTTGTAAAGATTATTTTTTTTTTAACCTTGTATTTTAATACCATTTGATAAATCAACCTTTTAATCATTTATTTATTTATATTAATGTGATAGTCATATATTAAATGTATGTCAATTAACCACCAAATACTGTAAATGCAGCATTAGGTAAAAACAGGATTTTGTATTTTGGCTATTAAATATTTCTCGCTTGTTCTATAAAACTTTTGCATTGACGATCAATGGCTATTTTTCTTTATTAAAAAAACCTTTAAACAGCCTTTATATTTATTTTGTTAATAGGACTTTATTAGCATTGAACTTTTTGTTATTGTAGAAAAGTGCCATATTTCTTCCTTTTGATCATTATGTGCTATTACAAAATAAAAAGTATGATTAAGTCATTAAAGCAGGATTTGGCACTCATATGCAGCTGATCGGATGACATGAGGACTGGTTTTAATTTGCTCTGCTCTGATTGTAACTGAGAGAGACTTGCCTTTTAGTGGCGTTGGGTTACTATTCCACTTCCATCTGGAGTTAATGAACTCTTAGACCACATCAGTAGAGCTTTGCCACAGGAACCCTTTGATGCTCTACTTTAGACTAGCATAGGTGCAGCTACATGACGTTACGCTTATATAATTGCACTGGACTTAAAAGGTAAAAAAACAAGTACTTGCAGTGTGTTTAGTGTCTAGACCAAAGTTTTGGAAAAACCCATTTTCAAATGAGTAAATATGACTATGCTGCTTGTGCAGAGGTGGCTAGTATAAATGTAAAGTTATACAGTGCATCTGGCCAGTTGAAATGATTTATTCTATTTGCTGCAAGTCAGAAGTTGAAAACTCTAACTAAAGTAACGCCTTTCTCACTTTCTCACATTAATCAAAGCACGTCTTTATACCTCTGCCACTATGTAGTGTTGCTTGGCTTATATTTCACTGGTTTGTGTTCTGACAGTGATGGATTATCCATCAGCTTCAGCATATGCTACATTAGTTTGTGCAAACAAAAGAGTGCCAGTTATTAAAGGTGATTTTAGTTAATGAGCTGATGCATGATGGGGTGCATTTCAAAGCTGACACGTTACATTTTTGTCTGGAAGATTTTGATATGTTCAGTCTATCACTCATTATGGCGGATGCAGATAAAAACCTTTTTTTTTTTCATCGCACAGCATATGAAGCTTCCCATGTATTGCTCAAAGTAATGAGAGAGTTGGTCACTTGCCAGTGTAAAATGTTCCTGCAGAGAATCTCTGCAACAAAGATTTAAGCATGGAAACTAGTGCTCCCATAAAGAGACTTTTTCAAAACCCATGCCAGACTTGAAAGGTGCACTGATATCCAAGCTTTAAGATCACACAGTGGGCTGAATCTTTATAAACTGAAGGAAGTCTGGATTAGGCACTGCATTGGTTCTCGGCACGTACCTCTTTACAGTAGAATCTAATCATGCTCTAGATAACAACGTAGTCGCAACGTATAATACAAAAATGCTCAAGAAAACACTTTGTTCTTCCTACAGAAAAGTCTATTGAATTTGATGAAGCTGTTGAACTGCATTCTTTGCGCAATGCTCAAAGGAAAACTTTGTTGGCTTAGTCATTACCCTGAGAGGCGTTGTTGATAAATAATGCCTAATACTGGAACACCATGTGCTTTGAAATAAAAAAAAATACTAAATGCATAGTTTGCATTTTGAAAATTACATTAGCAAGTTTCATCATTTTTATTTTATTTTTTTTAGGTGTATGCACCCTCTCCAAGCTCAGATGACTATAACAGAGATTCTCCCAGTTACCCCTCTCCTAAACCTCCCAACAGTATGTTTGCAAGCACTTTCTTTGGTAAGTTAATCAGCAGAATTGCAAATAAACTTTTAAGCTGTTCTATTCAGCTTGTGTTTTAAAAATTGAATTATTCCACTAGATGTGCTGCTTGAATGTACTTTTTTGTTTTTGTGCAGGTCAGTACTAGTGTGCCAGTCAAAGTTAACCAGCTGTTCATATTTTCATGTGACTTTATCTCTAGGTTTCTTCTTGTTAGTGCTGCCGTGTAATTGTTTGAATAAGGTGTCTGTTTTGGTGGCATGTGACTGCTCTTCCTTTTCTCCTGTTTCTTCCAAGATCCTGCTTGCTGTGGTCTGTCTTTGATTCATTTTACACATTTATGTGAATTAGATTTTTGGCTGGTGAAAGGAATTAGAATGACAATTTTGCTTCAAAAGACTATTTTGAACACTGAGTAATGACTTGTTCCTCGGGCTCTTTTGCTCCTTTGAATTTCATTCTATCATTACACCTGTTGCTAATTTCCTATTTTCAATATCAAAAGGCAGCCAGATGAGGCCATTTAGCTGCATTACTTAACCCCTAGTGGAAGGTATGCTGGTGTTAAATAGGCAGAAAGCTCTACCCATTTGTTTTCAGTGTAACATTGAGTGTGGGCTATGCCGCTGTGTAAGCCGACAGTGCTTTTCATCTGCTATGCATGAAAAAAGATTAGCTTTTTACTGTAATCCCATTTCTTAAATCTATGTTATGTAAATTGAGTTTATCCAGTTGACTCAGATAATATATAGTAGAAGACACAGAACTGGGGAAAGTTTTACAGAAAACTTTGATGCTAAAAACTGTTCTGTTGAAATCCACTGTCCATGAAAATATGAACTAAATTCTAATTATATAGATATATAACAAAAACTGGCAGATACCGAGTGACAATAATATTTTGCTTGAGAGAGAGTGAGCAGGGAAAATATTGATGTAATGAAAATGGATCAGGGTAAAATCTTTTAAAATCTGCCTGTTTGTGGCTACAAAACCAGCATTTCCGAAGATGCTTTGAAAAGTTCCACAGTCATTTTCTTACAAAGCCCAGACTAATTTCCAGGCTATATGAAATGTTTGCCCTTTTGCTCCACATAAATGAAATGAATCTCAGAGTGTTTGTAATTAGCAGAGGGGAGCTTTGTGTTTTCTCAGCTGTGGTCAAGAACAGGTTTTTATTTGAGTACAGTAATGAAACCAACGTTTTAAGTGCTCTGCTGTTGTGTGCTGCTGTCTGCAAGTGTTTTGTAAAAAAAGGTTTGAGCTTTTCAGGTTGTTTTAAATGTAACCAAATTATGTGCTTTAATATTACAATATTTAATCCAGAACCACCATTTTCATAATATAAACCTAAAGGGGTAATAGGTCTGTTTAAAAAAAACAAAAAAACCCAGCTCTCTCAATTATCAGGGAAGCAATGCTACAGGTTCTCTTTTTGTGGGACCCCACCTCTTTGCCAGTAGTCAGTGGGGTTTTGTTGCCCGTGGCACGCTGTGGCACGATAAAGGTGCTTCACAGGAGTCAGAATTACAATTAAATAGAAAGAACAGCAGCAAAACCTTCAAGGGATTATTGCTGAATAAAAGGGTTTTAAGGCCTTGGTTATTACCCCTCTAAAGACAATTAAGGAATTGTTTGCGAGTTGATAATAGCAACCAAATGGTAAAAGGTGTTTCTTTTACTATTTCAAACAACAACCTCACCTTTTGGGTTAGTTGAGTTAAGCTGAAGGGGGAAATAAACAAACAAATTAAAAAAAAAATACAGAATAATTAGTTGGGAACTGAAGTCTTGTCCTTTTTACAGATGGGACCCATAATTCTTCTGACCTTTGGAGTTCATCCAATGGGATTAGCCAACCAGGCTATGGAGGAATGCTGGGAAGCTCCTCTTCTCACGTATCACAGCCCAGCAGCTATGGCAACCTACAAACACATGATCGCTTGGTAAGGCATAAGTGCAGTGTTTACGCTGTATGTTTTCTTTCAAAACAGAATACTTGTGTATAATAAATTATAATTACACATACACAAACAATCACACAAATATGATATTAAATATGTGAAACTCCAGGAATGTGTGTGTTGCCCTCTCCTGGGCTGGGTTGCAATGGCCCTGCTGTAAATTCTCAATGGGCCTGATATCGGAGGACTGTGCTGACTAGGGCAAGCACTGAACATTTCCTGCCCAAGAGCCCTTTTGTCAGAGTTGGCTTTCCCAGTGTTTTATGTTGTTTTTTTTATTTTACACCTGCTAGCTCAACTCTCATTCACACTCACTGAGGTCCTTCCTTTTCCCCATCTTCAATTTCTTTGGCTGAAATTCAGCTCTTTTTGTATGGCTTTTGTACAGAACTTTTTGATTCACTACAGTCTGCACAGTGATGCCTGACACAGTGTAGCATGTGCTTGATTTAATGGCCAATCTAGTGATAATACTAATAATAATAATGCTTATAATAATAAATGATGATAGTACAGTAATGCTAATGAGGAGGATGATGATAGTAATGAACCGGCATATCAGTTCAAATACACACGGTGTTTAATCTGGATTGTAGCTGTCGCTTCAGTCTCCTTCATGTTGTATCGTGTTTAACTAATCACCCCTGTGTGTTTCCTTCATCAGAACTACCCACCCCATTCAGTTTCACCAGCAGACATCAGCGCCAGTCTTCCTCCCATGTCCAGCTTCCACAGAAGCAGCACCAGCACTTCCCCCTACACTGCAGCTTCTCGCAGTCCTCCTGTGAACGGCTCCGAGACCATCCTGGGTATGTTGAAACCAGTGCTTTTGAATTGTAATTAAACTACCCAGTAAACCAAGAAAGTAGTGTAATGTAACTTATTAGCACTACACAGTAGCTTGAACTGTGTGTCTTGTTTCTGATTGTGAAACAGGAAGCCGGGGGAATGCGTCTGGAAGCTCCCAGACAGGAGATGCTCTTGGGAAAGCCTTGGCTTCTGTGAGTACCATGTCTTTGCTTCAGGTCACTTCTTAGTTTCTGATATTGTGTCATTCTGCCAACAACATTATGTATAATATTGGAGCTTTGATATATAAAAAGATAATTAATAAAAAAAAAAAATCTATATACTTCTGACAGGCAACAAAACAAATCGGTTATTTTTTCTCTTACAAAATTGTTATTTTTGGTCCACCTCTGTCCAAGCCTTTTGTTCGTTAAATATCAAGGGATAAACTGTTGGAGTAAGCTAATGAGATGAGATTGTGAATACAAGTAGAATTACATGTACCTGTTCAACTCATGTATGCAGTAAACTGCCTTTGCTTTATCCTATTCGTTAAAGAATTAAAATGCAGTACAAAAGGCGAAAATCCCAAATTGAAGCTTTTGTTCAAAATCAGTCTGACATGAATCGTTTCAAAGTGCACCAAATCTTAATCCAACAAGCAAGAATCCCAAACCGAGCTTTTATTCCAAATCAAGCCGACGTGAAAAGTTAATGAGATCCTTATGTTTTTTTTTCTTTATTCAATTTTGCTTTGCCACATGGCTGCTCAACAAGCCCAAAAACAGAGTGCTTTTTGACAACCTGTACTCACGACAGAGATGCCAGCGTTACTCCTTTTTTCAAATTATCAATAGTTTCTGGCTTTTTTGCAACATAAAATGATATTCGTTTCGAATGCACAGTTATATAGCGCGCTTTTTATTAAACAAAAGCGCTGACTTCAATGCAGTGGTGGCATCCCGTGCGTACAGACCAGGATGTTGACAGTGTGTGCTTATAGCGAGGGTGTTCTGTATTGGCAATATTTGATTTGGTTGCATTTGAAATGTAAAATCAATTGAACTTGATCTCTGAGACTTTAAGAGATGCAGGAAGCTGTATGCTTATATAAACACCTTAGCAATAGTTATCCCAGGCTCAGTTAGATTTTTTTAAAACATTTTTTCGGTCACTTATATTTTTTCCAGGTAAACAAAGGATTGCTGGACTGCTGGGAAAATATGAATTTACTTTATTGTATTTTATCCTTGGTGCAGTTGCAGTATCAAAAAATACTCTGCTTCAGTATTAGTTAGAATAAAATAGGACAAATATGAAAAAAAAAGGCCAAGTTAGTTGTCAATGTGAGAAAAACAGGTTTTAAAGCTTTCCAAATCTATGTTCTGCTGGGAAAACCAGGACAGAAATGTTTAATCTGACTGGTGGGTGGGCACTAGTTGCCACGGTAACTTGGTTCTGTCATCCTGTGTTGTTGCTTGGCAGGAGCAAGCAGGTCATTCCATAAATCATTTCTGTCATAGCTGATGGTGAGGCGTTCCATCTGCTCTATCAGTGCAAGGCACAGTCGCTGCAGTTCAAATCCCTCGCCTCACTTCTTCACAGTTTTATTTCATACAGTCGTTTCAACAGTACGGTGATCAGTTGAAAAATATATGAAGCCAGTTCTGAATATTGGTTGCCTTTATATATGGCATCTAATTAAAAAAGAAAAATAAAGGAATCTGCTAGTAATATTTTAAATACCATTAGAAAATAATAATAATAATAATAACAACAGTCCAGACTACAAGTATATTTAAAGCTGTTTTTTTTTCTTTAGTAAATATTTCACCCTGTTAAAGCATATAACATTTAGTACTAGGTCTTGTGTTATCTATAACCAAAAAAAGAGACGGTATTTCAAATCATCTTCTGATTTTCAGAATTATTAACCCCTGATTCCAAACATATCCATGTCATGGTTGTGAAATACGGTGGGTGTTTACTAGACATGTTGCATTTAAAGTCATGCTGTTTGTTTGTTTGTTTGTTTTTGTTACTGCACTAAAATAATGCCCTACTTGAAATTTCAAACTACGGTATGTAAAGCAACCTTTGTTGTCATGACCGGGTATCAACTTCTGTACAGAATACTATGTGATTAAACATGCAAGGCCAGATAATACATTTGCAAATGTTTTTTGGGGCCTAATCCTGGATAATTGTGGTCTTAATCTCAGTATGCAAGAAAGCGAATTGCACATGAAAGTATTTACTCGCAACTTATGCATCAGTTAGGATAATGAACCAGTCTAGATAGAAGGGAAAGAAAATCTGGGTATTTGTGCCATTTTGTGCCAAACAAATAACCCTTGAAGATTGCGCCCATGGAAGGCTTCTGGCTGCAGACGAATCTGGTTTATTGCAGTGTCTAATATAAAAGCAAAATACTCGGGGCTTTAGAATAGATCATGCAGTGAGATGGTTTAACCAACACTTTTTTTTTGTACTGTATCAGAACTCCTTGTGTTTAAAAAAAAAAAAGTTAGCTCTTGATTCTCACCTCAGAAGTCTTTGAATCGCCTTGGATGTTTAAAATACCGAAATGTATAGTAGCTTTTACACAAAAGAAAGAGCAAAACATTGGGAAATTTGAAAGAAAATCACAAATTAAGTCTTTTTGTATTCACAGACTCAATGTCATTTGCATAACAAAGCTGATCTGAAATGTATACTGTAGTGTGTGTGTGTAGTGTGTGTGTGTGTGTGTGTGTGTGAAGGGGGTGTGGGGGGGAGCGGGGCTATTAGCTTTGGGTTTTAACGCTGCAGGCTGTCCATTGTGTGGCTTTTGTCCGTGGTCCCATTCATTAGGCACTAGCATATTGGTACCCTGCTGACTGGAATGGACCGTGACTCATGGTGGGTGGGGCCTCATTTGTTGTTTGTAAAATAAGCCGTGTTACAATTCAAATCCAGCAGAAGGTGTAGCAGTCGTTAGGCATTGGTCAATTAACAAGACGGGAGTCGGACAGTTACAGAAGATGAATTTGGAATGACCTGTGAGGGCATTGCATAATTGGCATGTCAAACGCATTGTTCTTTTACAATGTCTGCGTGCTGATTTTAAAATGTTTAATAAGAAAAAGATGTATGGCTCACAGTTATTGCAAGTATTAATACAACCAAACATTTAGGGGTGAAAAAAACATGTTAAGTTTTAGGTAGCATGGTCACTTTATTTATTTTTTTACTGCCAGTTTTTTTTTTTTTTTTTTTCATCAAACCTTTTTTACAGGTTCATTTCAATTTGTTTTTTTATTCCTTTATACTTGCTTAGAAGGATCTGACCTGACTGTTTTTTACTTTAATACCAGCTGGTAATCTGAAAAGGCAGATTCCATCACTATATTGCAGATGTAGCAGATTAGTTGAATACAACATTTAGGCCGTACAGATTAAAGGATTAATGATATATATTTGAGAAAGTTTTGTCTCAAATTTTTCCTGTGGTCTAGGGACATTAACTCAGCATTCAGTCCCAAAGGGAGTTTATCATCCAGGTGCTGTTTTTCTATGCCCTACCTTATTTGGAACAGCATAATTATATATTGTATATTAATAATGGGAGTTCATTACACTGTTGAAAGGCAGAATTTTATATTAAAGTGTAGTTTCATATGGCTTGATTGAGTTGTTGTCTGTAATAAGTTCTGCCAGCTATGAGATTGGAAGGAAGTGTAATTACATAGATAGCAATACAATACCCTGGGCTTCCATAAAATGTGTTTCATTGTGTGCTGAATTAGCCTCTTGTGAACTAAAGACATCATGAAGCTTTTTAATCCATCTTTTGTTTAAATAACTCTTGAAATGTAGTTATCTTAGATGATATGATATGATGAAGTATTTTTAATTTTTTTCTAAACCTAAAAAAGTTTTGAATTCTATTCTTTTCTTTTCTTAAAGTTGCAGAAACAGAAGCCTATATCGTAAGTTAATGTTGGCTTTGACGGGTCATTTATCCAAGGGAAAAACAGAGCCTGTCATTATATGGCCAAATGGCTCTGTTGCTTCTACACGGATCAAATGACTGTCATTTTATTAGATCACATCAATAACCAGATCTCGCATCATCTCTCAGTCCTGAATTGGTGTGCCAAGGAAACCATTACAATGGAATAAGCACAGGGGTGGCTGACATAACAACAGGGCTCATTCACACTAGTGAGTAGAGCATAGAGATTAATGACACTGGATGTTCTCATTTTTGTTGCTGGCATTCCCATTACACTCCACCTTCTTTAAGAGCATATCCCTTTGAGTCAGGCAGAGCGAGTGCCTGCATGCGCTCGCGTGTGTATGTGTGTCATATTGAGCTGCGTGTTAGATTGATATTAATAGGATTTAATGGAGATTTGAGTCATGTTACAGAATCCATCTATTAAAGACACTATTTACTTTTCAGAGAGGGTTGAAAATATATTCCTTTAGCCATGATTAAGAATAATGAGTTTTTGTATTTACACATCTTTAAGAAGGTAATGTTTACCAGAGAAAAGCTGCATGATTTGCGAATCCTTCTTGATTTAGGAAGAAGAAAGAAAGAGGATGAAATAAATGATCTATATTCGTGTCACAGTGAATTATGGACGCTGTGGGTTTCCAAAGACACTATTTGAGAACAAGCCTCCCAGTGCTATTAGGGGTCCATATGTATGCCGAGAGCATTTTTACTACCCGAGAGGCTGTAAAACAGCTCAAGGATTGATGAGCCAATTTTGCCTACAAGCTGGCTGAAGGGTGACAATATGGGCTATAAAAAGTATCAGATAGGATGGATTTTGCTCTTGCTATTATGCATGCAATGTATTGACAAATGCTTGTCTTCCTGTTTTTGTCAGATTTATTCACCTGACCACACCAGCAGTAGCTTTCCATCAAACCCATCAACACCAGTCGGATCCCCATCTCCTCTAGCAGGTAAGACACTTTTTGGCTGTAACTTCAGGGCACTGGTCTGAGGATCTTGTGTCCTGAAACAGATGGAGAAATAATTCCTATCCAGACCCACCTATAGATGTATCCCTGAATTACAGTTATATGTGGTGCTGTGCACATTATAATGTTAAAATGAATTGTTTCTTATTCATTCAACAGAACCATTTTGAATTAGATGGTATGTGACATGTTGCAAACAGCATAAGAAAAACATCCATGGCGACACACAGATGTTGCAGTGGTTAATATATATCTGCTCTAAATATTAACATTAAGGCCACCCATCGGAAAGGTTTATTCTGGAACATAATGCTGTGTCTATGGGTTCGTTATTTCAACCTCAGTTAAGTTAAATGAAGGGTACAGTTTTATTATGGATTTTATGGTCTGAAGATAATTTCAGTTAAATTGGTATTAACTATAGAAGGTGGCATTTGTAGGTTAGAAAATTGAGGTGTTTCTTTATTTCAACATCCCAGCATTGATTCTCAGCTGCAGTAATGTTATATATATATATATATATATATATATATATATATATATATATATATATATATATATATATATATATATATAAAATCCTCTGTTAATAGGCCATTATTGTTACTTGTGGGTTGCAATCCGTATCTTGCATGATAGCAGCTATACAGAATCTTAAAGCTGGTGACCTGAGGTTATAATATTCCTGTGGCCACAAGAACCTCAGCGATTGTTCCACTGTAACAATGCTTCGAATGACTCCAGCGCTATGATGATGTGTTGCAAGCAGCTGCAGAGAGCTGTCACTTCCTACTGCTACTTTCTCAGACATTCTGGCCTCAGCTGTCGAGTGGAGGCTGAACAGCTGTTCCACCCAGAAAAGGGGGCTGTAAAGGACTCACTGATTTAAACTTGTTTAAGAGAGCTGGAATTACACTGTGTGGGTGCAACTTCATCCCTGTCATTGATAATAACAGAATATTCTGAGTGTAACACTGGAGTTTAATACCACCTTACCATCAGGAGTGTGATGCATGCAGTCATCTACATGCAAAGGATTTTTACTTCTAAAAAGCACAATTCTAAATGAATAGTACAGTGTAAAAGCCTGAAAACAGGACAGAATAGCAGCTGGTTAAGGCATTTTGTGTTTGAATGTAAAGGGGCCTTATTTGACTTTTTTGTTGGCTGTAGCGCTTTATTTTGTAATATAATGGTAGCATATACTAAAGGGTTAACCTTTTCTGACCATGTAGTCTTCATGACATACCTAATGAGAGGCTTTCCAGTTATTTTCTTACTAATTTGGCTGATTAATGGATATCTCCAAGCAGGCACTTAGTACCTGAACATCTGCTTAAGACAGTTTTTTTGCTGTATTAACAATACAAAAATAAATTAAAAAATCCTAGTTGAATTGTACAATAAAGAGATTAATAGGATTCTCCTTTGCGTTAACAGATCAGAGAATTTGTGTTTAAAGGGGTGCATTTTCTTTGTCAGAGAAGCAGATAATTTTCTGTAAAACATATATATATTATATATATAATATATATATATATATATATATATAATATATATATATATATATATATATATATATATATATATAGATAACTTATATATATATATAATATATATAATATAAAGGAATAGTAGATTGTTACATCACCATTAACTGTGTAGTAAATTACATCACTAACGCATTCATAGATTTGAATAGAAATAAGTGAATGTAGTTGCCATGACAGCAAATGCTAACCTCCACAATTTGTTTTTAAACATGCCGAAATGTGGCTCTTCTGAGCAGCTTTATATATATATATATATATATAAAGTAGTACAATGTTTTTTATTGTTGTTATTGTTACTTGAAATCCTGGTTTAGGTTGAGGCTTGTAGCATCAAGCACTGCTGTTTGTTTTGTATGAAATGTGAGCGCGCTCTTTTTATTGTGAGACATGCAGCCTCTCAGATCCCCTACAGTTGTGCCTGCCATGGCCTCTTCCTCAATGGAAGCCTTGTTGTTGGAGGGCATTGATTTGTGGCTGAGCATCACAGGGTGAGGCCCTCTGGGCCAGCCTTTAATAAACCTATTTCACAGTCAGAGCTTCCATTCTGATTGAAGAAGATCCTTCAATACACAGGGCTTGTACTGGGTTGAATCAGAAACATGAATAATGCAAACCAGATAGAACATGCCAGTGTACATACTGTATGCATGTTATTGGATGTAATTTTATTTTTCTTTTACATATTTATGAATATAGAAGTCAATTTTAAAAGTATCAACTGTTGTGAAGCTAATTGCAAGGCAAAGATTATATATTAATGGAACATTTAACAATATTGTTAAAATGTTTTTAAGTTATCAGTGGATTGCTGTTACGTGTAAACAGAATGGTATTGAATTTATGTCCTAATATTATATTACTTTACTTTTTTTGGTTTGTTTTTAATACCAAAGATATGTTTAGAGTGCCATACGTAATTTGTCTTGCTCTGCCGATTAACCTTGACTGCATCCATCTAAATGTTCATTAAGATTGGGTTTTAATTGAACTATAATTACACATCTCCAACGGGGGTGCAATTAATGCAAATCCCTGCTAAAAATAGCCCTGAGAAAGCCCAACTTCATTTTGACATTGAATTAAAGAAAGAAATGTCCACAGCAAAAAAGAAGTTAAAACACAATGTTGTGTGACAACCTCATTTCCTGTCTTGTCGTAATTTAATACAATGTTAATTGGTGTTCGCGTTTTTAGCTTTGTAAATTAAAATCTCACAGCGGAGCCCTAGACTTGTAATAGTGAAAATGAGGTGTTTAAGCTAAATACAGTACAGTGTTTTTGCGAAGACAGCTGAGTTGTGTCCTTGTATCTATCAGGAACATCCTAAAACTCTCTGGTTGAATCCTTACAGAATCATTTCATCTGAGATAGAAAATAATAAAATTATATGTACAGTGCCATAACTGTAACCCTGCAGAAGGAAATGCCATGATACACTGCGCTAGCGTTTTCAACCTTGTGTAATCTAGAGCCAGATGAAGGAACAGCAGGATTCCTGTCAAACTGGTATTGGAATAAAATGTGACCTATGAGAATAGAAAAATACTGTGACTTATACAGGAACAAACCTTACTGTCACAAATATTTACATTATTGAAATTCCTGTCTGGCTAAAAAGTGTGGAAAAGGGTCTTCATCTCCTTGTTGCAGAAACAAAATATTGCAAATGAAAGCTTACTGTTCCAAGCGTTTGAATAACTGTGTGGTGTGAGCTTGGGAAGGCACTATGAGCACGTATTACAACATTGTATTTGTGGTATTCTTATGCAGTACAAATTAACTGTGCAGAGTCAAAGAGGCTTTTGTCTTATTTCCTGTGGTGGGTGTCTGATTGCCTGTTGAATTATACTGGTTACATACGGAAAATCAATTCCAATCGGACTGCATTATGAAATGCGTTCCACTCTTTACCTCCAAATGTCTCACACAGATGTACATTCCTTTCTCATTATTAATCACGTTATGGCAAAACATTGGAATACTCAATAATAACTATATCATAATTATGGTTCAGACTATTTCTATACACAGATTTTTTTTTTCTTAGTACTTTGCCCATGTCGTCCGTTTGTGGAACCTGATATATATTTAAAACATGTCATTTTTTTTGTAGGTGCAAACCACTGGCCAAGGGCAGGAGGACAGACACCATCCTCTCCCAGCTATGAGAATTCTCTTCATTCATTGGTAAGGCTTGTCTTTTTTAAATGTTTTTTAATTGACCGTTTTGGAGTTAGTGGGTTTTGTGTAAGTATCATTGCAGAATATAGTAGGATAGCATTACAAGTAAATTCCTTGCTAACAAATGGCCAGGGTGGACTGAACAATACGCAGCATACAGGGCGTGTCTCTCGCCATCTGTTCCTCAGACATTAGGCTTGTGTTTTGAGGACAGCTGTTGCTTAACTACTGTTATAGGATTCCTGTGCTGCTTTCACAAAGCCGGCATAGCTGGGGCTTGGCTATCGTTTACACCCCCACTCACGCCAGGGCACAACAGTTGTCAGTTGCACAGCAATACTCATAAGCCTGCTTCCCCCACCCCCAGAAAACAAAAAAGAAAATGAACGCCCAGTATGAAATGATAAAAAGCACCAATTTTCACTTCCCCTCTTGTGGGGGCTCTTTTGGTTCATACATTCACTGCTAACATTATCACCTCTGTGAATCATATTTATTATAATTTTTTTTTTTTTAAGGCAAGGCTTACTCATCCTGTCTTTTTTTTCTTTTTAACTAGACTAACATGTTGATGCAGACATGCCTGTTGGCTCTCTCTTGTCTCTCTTTTAATAATCTAAATGTGTGCTTTTGCTTCCTGTTCTGTCGTGACTGCCAGAAAAATCGAGTTCAGCAGCAACTTCATGAGCATTTGCAAGATGCAATGTCATTCTTAAAGGATGTCTGTGAGGTACTAGTTCTTTCAAGATGGCGCCTTGACCCTCGTCCATCCACTGCTTGCTCAAAATACTCACATTTTTATTTTGTTGCACTTTTTTTAAATTTAGCTTTCTTTTTTTTGTTGTTTTTCAAATAGTTTTTTTTTTTTTTTTTTTGCCATTTCAGTTTGCAGTAAATTCATAGTAATCTAACATGGAATTCAAGAGTAAATTCTAGAATGCGGCTAAATTAAGAAAATAAAGCCATGCTGTGGTGTTTATCACAAAGCGTGACATTGCAAGGGCAAATTCATGTCTCCAGGCTGAAATGGCTTTCTTACTATTTTCCAGACCTTTTTCTAGAGTTAATTTTCAAATGCAGGTCGCCGCTAATAACCCCATCTGTGTTTTGTTCTCGTCCCATGTTGTCAAGAACACCATTGCACTGTTTGAAAACGTTTGAAGTGCTTTGTTTCTGTTTTCACTTAGCACTTGTGTTTGTTGTTTTTCCTTTTTGTTTTTTTTCGTAATCCAATCAGCAGTCTCGAATGGAAGATCGATTGGACAGGTTGGATGATGCCATCCATGTACTACGAAACCATGCAGTGGGGCCTTCGACGAGTATGTCTGGTGGCCATGGCAACCTGCATAGCTTACTGGGGCCATCGCACAATGGGCCAATTGGAGGAATCGATTCAAACTACGCAGCATCGGCGCTGGTGACATCCAATCGGACAGCTTCCATGGTAATTGCCTTGAAATAATTGAAGTAACTGGTTAGAAGAGTAATACAACAGTGTTCATACAGAGTTATTGCAAAGTAAAGTCCGGTTTGCAATGCTCTTTGTTCAGTTAATCAACTGTCTTTGGTGTGTACACATAATTTATATTAAAAGTTTAGATAGGCAATTTCATAAAAGATTTATCGACAGAGAATATATTATATCCCCATTTCTATTTATATTTTTTCATATGGCTTATTTTACGTAGTTTGGAAGTAAACAAAAGCAAACCATGGCCATCTGCTCTAGATACAGTACTTTGTTTGTTAATTAGAGATGTTGTTTTTTTTTTGTTTTTTTTTTTAAGAAAACCTGCAGGCTTTGCCCTGGTTGCTGGCCCATGAAATCCAGCCATGACCATGTACAGAAAACTGAAACTTTCCACAGAGAGCAGTTTAGCTTATACTTGCATTTTTTCCAGATGTGTAATAGCTGGCAAAGGGTTCTTCTCTTTGAAACAGAATATACAGAGTGAATTGGGAAACCAGGCAAGATAAAGTGTGATCTGGTCTGGAAAAGCTACTTCCCATAAACTAGAGCTAGGGAACGGAGAACAGATGCTAGCAGAAAGCTGAAGGGAGTGTTTGCTGGAATGTAGTGCATAATGTTTGTGGTCCTAAATTTCAACTGTTCAAATGAAAAGGGATTTGAGCACAGCTGTAGTGGAAGTAACAACAGAGAGGAAACAATTTTTAGATTAATCCCCAGGCAGAAGAAAATAATTCAATCCATCTTTTTCACAAAATAAGGGAATCGTTCTTAGAAAGGATAGGGGGTTTCTATCTTCACAGGTCAAAATGCATTTTGCAAGCAACATTATCCATTAAAGGATGGAGGTATTGCTGAACCTGGAATTTGTTGTTAGTAGAGAAGCCTCTAAATATATGTGTTTGACATTTCCTGCATGCTTGCATGTTTTATGGTATAATTCACGCTGTGAAATGTACCCTTATAAAACTGGAAATCAGCAGGGGAGCTTTGTGATCAAGGTCAAATCTCAGCTGACATGAAAATAATTAGGTAGCGCAATTTGGTGTGTGGTCATTGTGTTTGTAAAAGGATTGGTTCCAGGTTCAACTATACACACAGCACACAAACATTTACTTTCTTCCATAGGTGTGGTAGAACTTATTAAAAGAGTTTTAATTAATTGCTTAACAAAAGTATAAAAAAAACACATCTATGTACCTGATTACAGTTACTGGTTCTAATTATTTACTTTATGAAACACTGACAGCTAAAAGCTAAGAAGGCAAGTTTTAATTGCATAAATCAAGCCCACTGCAATTTTATCATTGTGCAAGTCTACTCAGCTTTTAAAGACTTTTAAAAACAAGTCTTGTCTGAATCAACTCAAAGCAATTTGAACTTTGTTTTATGTGATTTAAAGTAAACAGATGTAGATTCATTTTAAACTTTTGTTTTATTTTCAAGCCGCCTCCTCAATATCCTTCTGTTTCCTGCCGTATTGAATCTGTTCATTTTGTTGTCTTGTACAGCAAAACACCTTTCTCCATATAGTCAAATCATTCATACAAGCAGGTCTGTTCTCTAGTGAATGTGGCATCTTTGAGCTTGTAGTTCAGATATTCAAGGGTAGTAAACTCCCTTAGACGTGATTTGAAACATTCTGAAATGCAAAAAAAAAAAAAAAAAAGCAAAACCTGCAAAACGAACGTCATGCCTACGCCTAACTATGGGTAACTAAAACTTTGCACATGGCCAGAAGCATAGCTATAATGAACGGGGGCTTTAAAATGACTGGTCTAAGACTTGAATACATTTGCTATATGCATACTAAGTGGAGTCAGCTTCTTTGATGTGTATATTTGTTATATATTGCTCTGTGAATCAGATCATTATTATTTACACTGTGTGGTATCAACCGGTCTGCTTAAATCAGGCAGTATATAGTAACCAGTTCTAATGGTCCATTTGATTAAAAGCATTCCTACCAGTTATTTATAGTGGTGGAAGAGTTTTGGCAAAGAGATACTTTTCAGCCCTAGCAATTTTATTGGGCTTGGCCTTGAATCCAAGCTTTTATTTTGACAGGACTGTTTTACAACTTTTGAAATCTAGACAAGTATTATCCCCGGTGGGCGGTGGCCACCCGCCCCCCGACCTCCCCCCCCAAAAAAAAAAAAACACGACGACGGTGACAGATTACTCGTTTGTTAATTTTTGCCAAACAATTACTGACGTGACTTGTCTGGGTGACGCTGCACTTTCAGTCGAGATGTGGAGCAGTTGCTGCACACGTCGCACGCGTGCTTGCGGCGCGGGGCATTGCTAATCGTGGCGGCCGGGGGGGGGGGGGGGGGGGGTTTAAGGGAGGGAGTCGACACTGAGAGTGTCACAGTCAGGGGTAAAGCCACGGTGTTTTTTCTTGTTGCTGGCGACCGTTCAGTTAACCTTATTTAACGGCAAGAATACGAGTCTTTGGGTATGCAGTATGTGCATTCTGTGAGAGTTTGCAGCTAAACACACACAAGTTTTTATTTTTTACAAATGTCCTTCAGTTTACAGTAATTATTGTATTAAAAATAAAATAATAATACTTTCAGTTGTAGAGACAAGTGTGTTTATTTGTATTCGCTGCATGCCACTAGATGGTTGGGTTTGCATTACTATCAACAGGTTATATAGCAAGGGTTAGATAACTGCTGTAACTCAGTGTTATTGACACATTTCTTTAGTCAAATGTCTTATATCGGTATAAAGATCCCTGAGCAAATTCTATGCATGTTTTGTTTTCTTGTTGCTGTGCATTGCTTCAGTGGCTCAGCATTTGGAAACAGTATATGACGAAGTGCAAAAGCACCCCCCAGTGTTTAGTTATAGCATATGCAGCTAAACGGTTCGTCTCACTAAATTACTTGATAAATGGATTATGTTATTCTGTGATTTTTTTAATATATATTAATCATCTCATTGTGATTTTCCACACTGGAAATAATATGGGGGGGAGATCCAAGATTTTGCTGAAATAGCCTGTACTATTGTATCTAGTCTTAAGACCCTTATCATACACATGCCAATTAGTTTCTAAAGGGGGAGTTCAAAGCTTTGTAATTTAGTTGAATTAAAGGATTTACTGTATAACTCTGGTTGTGATATGTGGCTTCAGGCAACAAACCCATTTAATTAAAGGTTTTAAGCAGTAGTTAGTGTTTGCTACTGTTCAAATAAAAGACTTAATCTTTGTCCAAAACATCTTTAAAGGCATTTGATAATCCTTTGAAAGCACTGCGAGTATTGTCTTTCTTACTTGACTCTGTGCTTTCTTGGATGGGTTTCAAGAAGACTAAATGAAATATTAGCTCTTGGACAGAATACATTACCAATGTAACTGTACTATGAAAATAATGATGGGTCTTTGCAGAGTAACCAATGGCTGTACAGGTGTTTGATTACCCCTGTGGGACTGAGAGATTTGTTGAAGCGTTTTATTTTGGAATATCTGAAACAGACAGTTCATCCAAGGTGTGACCAATTTCAATTTCAGGTTGGTGCTCATCGTGATGAAGCTGCCAGTCTTAACAGCAGCCATTCAGCACTGCCCAATTCGGTGTCAACTCCAAGCACAGAATTAAGCCACCAGGAGAACTACAGAGGTTAGTCAGCTGGCTCAAGCAACTTCATTGCTTTATTTTTTTGTACCTCTTTGAAATATATAAAAAATGAGACTTTCCCTATAAGAAAAACATTAAAATATTTTTTTAAATCAATCTTTACAATAATTAGACACAGGGAGATATTCGGAACTAAAAATAGTTGAGAACAATAATGCCTAACAGGGGAGTTGATTTAAACATTTTTTCTATTAAGTGTGGAACTGAACAGTGTGCTGCCTATACGCCTGTATGTAAATATCTGTTGAATATTCGTATTGGTCTATCAGGTGGTGTATCCAGCCAGCCAGCAGGCACAAGTCCAGTGGAATTAAAACTAGAGAAAAAAGAAAAAGACGAGAACGTACATGAAACAAATTCACCAGATGGCTTCAAATCAGACTATGAGAGCGACAGAAAGGACCTCAAGATAACACCTAGAGGAGGAAACAGGACAAGGTACCTAACCATGCATGTCAAGAGAGCATGCATCAGCTGTTTGTTACACTGTTTCTTATTAAGATGTTTATCATATTAAGCAGCCTTTTAGATAACAAAAAGACAGTTGCTAATAATATTCATTATGATGTGTGTGTGTGTGTGTGTGTGTGTGTGTGTGTGTGTGTATATATATATATATGTATATATATAAATTTGACAGTCAGTAACTCCTGTCTTTAATTAATTGAAAGGAGACTGAACACAATAAAAAGATATTAAACAATGTGAGAGTGCTTAAGAGACATTACGTTTGTAATATTTACATTAGATGCTTGGCTGTAATTCTATAAAACTGACGGATCTTTTACTTCTTTCAAAATAAGAGTGAAAATGTGGCTCAGTATTTATTATCTCGTTAAAAAGTGGGCTTCCCAGGGGTTTATGTATTGTAGTCTGTGTTCACCTCTCAGCAGTATTAACGAGGATGAGGACTTGAACCCGGAACAGAAGGCAGAGAGAGAGCGCGAGAGGAGGATGGCCAACAACTCCAGGGAGCGATTGCGGGTTCGAGACATCAACGAAGCATTCAAAGAGCTGGGCCGCATGTGTCAGCTGCACCTGAAGAGTGAGAAGCCTCAGACGAAGCTGCTTATTCTTCACCAGGCTGTCGCTGTGATCCTTAATCTTGAGCAACAAGTCAGAGGTAAGTAGATCACTGTTTGCCAGCACTGCCATTGTAGGCAGTATAACCGGCTAGCAGAGACATGCACAGCTAATTATTGCCTGGATGTCTGCAGTTTTCTTGTGTTGAAACAGCAGTGTTTCCTATGAAGCAGTCAAAGTGTGAGATTGTGGAATTGTTCACTTGTCTCTCTTTGCTGTTGAGCTATTGCCCTGTTGTTGTATGTAATTTGTTCTTTCAAGTGGTTTATTTGCAAATTTACTGGCTATTGAGGAAGAAATCTTCTGTGCTAGGGCAGCAAAATTATACGTTGTACTTGCCTGCCTGACTAAGAGTTGCACAGGCCTATTTTTTCAGAGGAAAGCCTTCCCAGGTTTATTATGTTCTTCACATGTGTCCGCAATTTAGTTTCCGGCCCTTTTGATCTCAAATCCTTCCCAAATGTTTCAATTTAAACAGAATCTGTTTGATCAGTACAGATGGTGTGACCTGATTTTAAACAATCTGGTTGTATTGGATATGTTATTGCTTATTGTTTCAATGTAAGTGCTGCTTTTTTTTCTGCTTCTACTGTACTTATTGGCAGTTGTTTCTGGCCAAAGATATCACCCCCTCAAAGTGAGCAATCAGAGAAATGGTTTTAAATAAGACAACATGGGCTGTAAAGCATCACTGAACAAGTTGATTAAAATCCGGTTGCAATCAAAATCTCCTTACAGTCATGTTATTTTGAAAAAGATTTAGCAGGGCATGCATACAGTGTAGGGATACGGCCATCTACAGTTTTCAGTATTAACAGCCATAAGCCATACTGTGCAGCGTATTTGCTGTGCCTGTGTTGCCATCAGTGTGGTATATGTGTTACAGCGTATAAACAAAGACTTGGTTAGTTTAGTTAAGTCAAGGCTGTAATTGTTACCAGCAATTTTTAATCATGTGCAGTGATTGTGTTTCCTTTTTTTCTTCTGAATTTCTAGAGAGGAACCTAAATCCCAAAGCAGCCTGCCTTAAGAGGAGGGAAGAGGAGAAAGTTTCTGCCGTATCGGCAGAGCCTCCTGCAGCTCACCAAGGAGTGCACCCTGGACTGTGCGACACTACAAACCCTATGGGTCACATGTGAACACCTGACAGGTATCATGTTTATTTTGTAAATATATAAAATTTGTAAAGACAGAAAGTTAATACAGTAGTGCGTTTATGGGGGGTGGGAAAAGAACTTGCAAAACTTAGAAAATGTTTTTGTCCGTGTTAAGCTTTTGGAAGAACAGGCAATTCTATAAGAATAACTTTCAGTACAATTACACAGCTATGGCCAAACATTTTGCATCACCTACAATTTTACTACTATATGAACATAATTTAGATCTTTAATTTAACATCATGTAATCAAAGAAACAACAAATGATATTGCAAAAGTCTACTGGAAGCCATAATATTAGTAGAGTATTTCATGTTAGATTTTGAAATGTCAGTTTTGAATTTGTCAGTTTTTCGTTAAGTATATATAATTCAATATGTTAACATAACATTATTCAGCAGGTTTCATTCGACTTTATGAAGCAGAATTTGTTATTTCTATAGGGTGATGCAAAACTTTTGGCCATAGCTTTAGATTACATCTATAGAATAACAGTTACATTGTATTGAAGGACAGAATCACATGTTTTTAGTTTATGGATGGCATTATTACAATGTATTTTTTGCTGTTTTGCTAACTGAGACCGCTTTTATTGTCTTCAGATCAGAATCAAGATCAAGTTTATAATATAACGAGTGGGTGACCTTTCAACACAAGGACAGACAATACTAACTCTTTGTGACACAAATTTGAAAAGACAAACCACCTGAAGCAAAAACCCAGAAAAGCAATCTTGTGACTGAAGAAACTGGCCTACGTCCATATATCCCTGTGAAGACATGAAACGTTGAATCGGAAATTTCAGCCCGCGAGTGAACTTCATCTCCCGTCATTCTGTTGCAGGCAGCGTTTGTCGCATCTAAAACAGTTGCGATCTCTCCACTCCTCGTGCAAGTTGCCTTGTGCCTAAACTGAATTGCCGAATGCATTGTAACCACAACATGTTATTTATTGTGTCACTGAGCTCCAGGGTCTACGTCTAAAGGGAAGATTATGATGTCAGTTGGAACATCTGATGAAGTTTCAGCTGACGCCAGCATTTGTTAAAGCTGTTCATATACAGAGAGCAAAAACACAATCTTATCAATATTATTTTGGAGCCCTAGCATTCCCTGCATACCTCTTAGTGTCTTAAGAAAGGGAGGGAAGAGTATTACTGTCCTTTCCATTCCTTTTGCCATATAGTGTTTTCAGTGTAACACAATGTTCCTTTATAGAGCAGTTGTTTCTTAGATGTTATTTTTTTGGTCTCTGGTTATCTGAACAGTTCAGTTATGGTCATATTTTAACCTTCAGCACCCGACTCCAAGGTTAACGTCAACTTGCAAACCGCTGTGATATCAGGAATTGCTTGAATATCACTGCTGTGACCATAGTATCATTTGGCCTGCATTTAATTGTAACTCCTTTTTTTTGGTCAAAAAAACAAACAAAAAACAAACAAAAAAATCTTTATACAAAGTAAACACATTTTAATTTGTTTTATTTGTAATTATATACAAAAACTTTTCTAGGCTTTATAGTAAAGCTTGTAACGTGAAGTGTGATATAGAAGAAAAGAAAATATCTAATTTGTTAAAATTGCTTTGTTTTCCAAGCAGCAGCGGAAACAGCAGTATCGTGCTTTAATATTGTGCGTGTAAAGTGTTAGCTGTGAGTGTGCACTAACTCTTTACTAAACGACCATGCTCAGAGGAGTGGGTAAGAACCTTGGTCCACCTGGGCAGGTAGTGAAACAAGAACAATGCAGGGGAAGACAAGGGCCACAGCTTTCTCTTATCATTTGTGTGTGTGTGTGTTTATTATTGTTTTCTTGTTACCCAGAGCTAGTTGAGAGGTCGTAAGTATCAATAACTATCCATAAAAGCTGTTTGTGGTATTGACAGATGAAACTTTCAAAGCATTAGCACTACACAGTACAATTCTGTAATGATATTTATCCATATCCTTTAACTTCCATGTAGGCTGTCTTCCACTCATAGCCATCTTACGAGGAGACTGTCACAACGTTTGTGTTCATCTTTCCTATTAACTGTTGGTTGACAGCAACATTTTAAACATTAATTTAAGTCATTTTAAGAACAAATAGTGGCATTTAAGATAGATATAACATATGCTAACTGGGGGGGCTGGGGGGACATTACCAGTTTACTCTTTCTTAAAGAAAACAAATCCGTGGTTGGTTGGACTGACTATATATGTGAACATGTTCTTCATTTCAGTGTTTTATGATAAAAAAACAAAACGTTTTGCTTAAAAAGCGTGCACATTATCACGTGTTACTGCCTGGCATTTTCATTTCTTTTTTTTTTTCTTTTTGTTTTTTGTTTTGTTTTTTCTAAGCCTGTTTCTGCGCTTGTCCTTTTGGCTATAGTAGACTTTGCATTATGCCCAGAAGCTTTCCTTCATTAAAAAAAAATAATAATAATAATAATAAAAAAATTTAATAAAAAAAAGAAAGAAAAAAAAACATTTGGCTTATTTTTCACTGTAGTTAGTCTTTTATACAATAATCTTTTAAAAACAAAAAATTCTTGAATTCTAAATATTACTCTTTCTAGATTTTTGAAATCGAAAAA
The DNA here is from genome assembly GCF_017654505.1 of Polyodon spathula. Taxonomy (NCBI): domain Eukaryota; kingdom Metazoa; phylum Chordata; class Actinopteri; order Acipenseriformes; family Polyodontidae; genus Polyodon; species Polyodon spathula. The sequence continues at coordinate 10,816,618 of NC_054557.1, forward strand.
GTTTTCAGTAAAAAGTTTCATACTTTATTTTACTATATTAGGTAGTAAAAATGTACAGTTATTTACCATAACCTGTCCACTTAAGATCAGAAATTTAAAAATAGCATCCTAAGAACATAGTAGGGTTCTAGCACACTGTGTAGTATGTATGGAGTATTGTACAAGCTAAATGTTCAAGATGAATAGGTTCTCATCTTGTTCTCCAGTTTTCATTGTTGGTTAATGCAGATTTGTACCTGTGTCAAATTTCAAGGTATTGTTGACAAACATTTAAAACCAGCAGCAAGAGGTTCCATTTTTTTCTGTCAATGTAACAGAAAACACAATATGTATATAACATTTATTTAGCAATAAATGTGCCATCTTTTTTTAACAACTCTTGTGTGTGTGTGTGTGTGTGTTTCTTTCTCTTCTAATCTGTGGGATTCCTTATTTAAAACAAAAAAAAAGGTCTCTGTGTGCTGTAACGGTGTGCAGGAAAATGCTGGACAGCACCCATTCTTATGTAGAACAAGACAGAACATACTGCATTGATTGGGCGATACATGTTATGAATGGAAGTCTGAATAAGCTTTTAAGATACTCTCCCCATTTAGCCACTGGGTGAGGCTGTGGGCTCTATTTTAATCTAACCAGCGGCAAATTATAGTTCCACCGACTTAAATTCCTAAAGCTCTTTTCACAGCATTTTATTGTACTGGTTTTACTGGTGATAAAAAAAAGCAGAAAACCAAATTATTCCGGTTGGAGAAAACACCTGCAGGATTAAAGGTCTCCACACACTGGATGCGATGCGATTTGTCATGGGATAAAATTGTACTTTACGCTGCGATACCACCTTTCACACCAGTGGCAACTCTCCTCCGAAAAAAAAAAAAAAATCACACCTATGATAGTCCTGTTATACAGCTAATTAAAATGTAGACTACATAATAGCTTTTCATAATATTTATTTCAGTAAAAGGTAATCACACACACCAGCTATATCCAGTTCCCTGGAAATTGACTGCCAGATGTTCTCATTGCCATGTCTTTATCATTTTTGTGTCCTTTGTTGTACAGCTCGGGGTATTTTGATACTGCAGGAATTAGCTTTTGTTCCGCCATTGTTTACCGCAGGCGCTCAAGGGAAGCTGTTCCTCGTTGGTCGGTTCCCAAGCTGTTGCGAGACAAAATTGCAAAAATAGACCCCAATCCTTTTTTTTTCCTTCCCACCTATTTCGTGACAGTTCAGTGTTGCCCGTCGAATCGCGGAAAGTGTGAACGGCTTGCATCAAAAATACATGTTTTTTTTTTCTTTTTTTTTTTTTTTGTCGTGGTACGTTGTGTCGTATGACGCTTTCGCTTGTCGCATTGCGTACGGTGTGAAGCGGTATTAATACAGAGCTAATGGGGGTCGGTATTTTGATACCATACTGTGTTTAATTTGCAGTATTGGATTATTTCGCTAATATGATGGATTGCCTGACTATTTTAAAATATAACAGTTTGTCATACAAGAGCTGTAGAAAGCGATATGGAATTGTATAAGAATATATATATTTTTTTAATACAGCTGTGTCTGTTCCCAGAATCATAGCAATATGCTCTGTTGTATGTCATAACATCTTACAGTGTTCAATATTTATTGTTTACAACACTATTTGTGGATACATTGTCACGTTATGACAAAACCCTCAGTTTTACGACACGTATTATTTACACAGTGACTTTGATTATGATGTACAGTGTGCTGTTTAATTAAAACATTTTATTTATTTATTTATTTATTTAGCCTACCCCTGAACTGAGATGTCATACAGAGACAAATGCATGGAACATTCCAGAATTAAACTCTGTCTTGCAGCATTCCCCTGGAAGATTAGTTTTAGATTAATGTTTTCAGTGGAATTAGATTGTTTCCTCACAGGAAAGGACTTGAGTATTAAACACTGACATACATTAAACAAATTGTTTTCTGGAGACAAGCACTACATATTATCACACCGTAATTTGTGGACATAAATAGGTTGATGCCGTCTTAGAATATCTCTGTAGATACTGTTATTACAAGGATTTGTCACTCATTCACAGTTTGATGATTATATACATAGGAATGCGCCTGATTCTGAGGCAAATCTGATAGACTCTTGTGTGTCCTGTGCATGTCTCTATGAATTTCATTACATGGGCAGCAATTTCCATTTGTAGCTAATGCATAAGGGATGTCTTCATTTCTTTGATCCAAACAAAATTCCATCACTTTTAATAAATACGTTGGCAGATACATTTTATGTATTTTGTATCAACTTACACGATCATGGAAAATAAATACCTGTACGATAACTACACACAAAAAAATTCTGGTCTACTTTAAAATATAACCAGACGGTATCTTGGCTATTTTTAAGACAAATGCAGAAAATTCAGCAAGTAACTGCAATTTTGTAATGGTGATGTATTGACACTCTTAAACAATTTTATTTTGAGATTGGAAACATGGTTTAAATACTGCCAGCATTTTTAGCGGCAGTGTTTAGGTCCACAATATTGATTAAAAGGGGCCACGATGATAACATATTATGAGCCACCGCTGTGTGTAAATATATATTGATTCTAGTTCTCCACATTTCTCAATATAATAACCCTCAAAAATCAAGTCTGCCTGATGAATCTGACTTTTGAAGCAAGTAATCCGAAATGAATAACTGTCATATTATTGTTCATTGTCTTATAAAGCCACAGTTTTACAGTGACTTGTGAATCAATTAATTACAAATAATTGCATTCCTGTAGAATTGCTTATTTTTTATGCAGATACACTTTGTGAAATGCACAGCGAGCTGACGGTGTTTTCATCAGGCTAATAACACTGTTACGATAACCAGCTGGTGACAGTTGAACGTATTGTTTTGAGATAAGAGGGATGGAATGATTTTCATGTTCTATCCAGTTCTATTGAGCAAAAATCAAGGCTCACCCTGTAATTACCACCAGGGACTTGCTTCACAAAATGTCAATATCTTGCGACACGTGCAAAAAAAGCATGTCAGACTCGAAACTTTGTAAGTTACGGTAGGGTCACAGTCAGGAGTTTTTCAGTTTATTTGATTTTGGTAGTCAACTATTGAACGTTTAGTGTAGATATATACTTTAGGTCACAGGATGGCTAACAAACGTCCTGGGAGAGTGTCGATACCCTAGGTTTATGTTTGAACCAATTACAAACTTGCACACCTTAATTATTATATTCCACTAATTTATTATTATTATTATTATTATTATTATTATTATTATTTGACAGCCAAAAAGATCTAGGGACTTTGTCTGTATTCTCTGGACTCCTGGTGTCTTTTTGTACTCTATTGTTTTTAGTTGGCATTTGTTTTTAGGGTGTGGCAGGCTGGTGTATGTGTGGCGACATCACAGACCCGGAAGAAAACAGACACAGACAGCAGTGGGGTACGAAATGCGCATATGTATTAAATTAAATTAAATAAAATGTTTTTAAAAATACTTTCACAAAACACAAAACAAAACTGCATGTTGGCCAAAAGAAACAAACAGGGGAGTCAAACTCCAGTCGTCGAAGGCGGCAGGGTCTTTTGGTTTTCATGCCAACTTAAACTCTCAATTAACATATTTGATCTAATTATTTGTTGAATTTGACCGATTTCATATTTTACAGTTGATGGTTTTAAAAATGCACTTGATTCAAAGCACGCTACATATGGAACATTTTGAGGCCTGAAGAGAAGTGTTAAATGTGTCCCTAGTTAATCAAATAATTAGACCAATTAAGTAATTGAGTGAACGAAAGCCAGAAGACACTGTGGCCCTCCAGGAACTGAGTCTGAGACCCCTGCACCAGACCATGCTTGAAAGTAAAGTGCCATTTTAACAGAATGTTTTGCGTGATCATTATTACCAAAGGTTGGGAATAACATTACCTTGAGTCTACTGTACTATAACAGTTCTGTCCTATTCATTTGCTAAAGAATAATAGTGCTTTATTACTGAAATGTACTAGTTTACGTTGTTAACTGATGTGCATGTTTCAAACTGGGTCATGTTATATTGGCAACTCTGAATTTAATGTAAATGTGTGTTTTTTTGTAATGTTTGTTTTTTTCAATCACCATCAGAAATGTGCAATTTTAAGGTAATAGAGGTGATTAAGACAAAAAAAAACATTACAAAGTACAGAAGAGAGCAGGCTTAAAATTGATGTTTTTAGGATAGAAATAAAGCTTTACTTGCAGGCTCCCTTCCAGTCGACTCTTTCTGGTAGATACACTTCTTGTCAGCATTTTAATCTCCAGTAAACAAGCTGATTGTGTCTGCAAATCAATGTGATTTTTTTTTTAACAGTGAGATTCTTCTGCGAGTTCAGACATCCAGGACACAGCACTGAAATGTAATCAATTCTAATCGAAGAGGCAAAACATCAAAGGAAGAATTAGGCACGAATGGCGCATTCATTTGCACCGTTGTCCAGATGCTTTTTAGGACTAGTCCTTTCAAAATGCTCACTAAGACAGAGCCATAAATTTGCAGGCAAAAGGAGCTGAGATTTTTTATCTCATTAGATCTGAGAAATTTGTCTGATCAGTGCTTTGATGGGTGCTGTATTGGTCGCACAGTAGGGGGCACTATTCCCACTCAGCAGTAGCTCAAACTCTTATGATACGGAGTGTTGTGCTTTCTGAGGCTGTGTCTATTCTGTATATTACTACCAGTGGATAGCATATGTGAGTTCACAAAATGTGATGTTCACCAGATTAGTTTTTCAGCTGCAGAAGAAAGATTATGTTTTCCTTTGACATTGGGCTAAATTCTCAAAGCTGTTTAGTATTTGTTTTTTCAGAAGGGAGAACATCAACCAATACAATTACCAAACCAGAAATAAACAAGTAAGACTTTGAATTCAGGGGCATAATTCAGTATTACGTTGTTTCGTTTTCGGTTTAGAAATAAATTGCTCTTATGACGATTTAAAATAGCTTTGAGAATCTAGCCTATATTGTATACTTATTTTTCTGTATGCTAACCAAAATATTAGTGTTGTTTATAGAACCGCAACTACCCACCTCCTTATATCTCCAGTCTTGTGCAATGTCATTAAATATTTACTTGAGTAGCCTGAAAAGTCTCAATTGTGTTCTTAAAAATAGAACCGGTGTGTGTGAATCCCGATCTCATAAATGCCACCGTGTCTTTGGCACACACAATGTCCAAGTGTGGGGTTTCCCCGAGGGTGGTCCCTTGGCAGACTAGGGTTGGGTTTTACTGCTCCTTGTTTATTTTGAGGCAAACTACAGGCTGGTTTGTGATGTGGATAGCAAGGAATTTTAGTTGTTGTGGCACATTAAACCCACCTCTTCTGTCTGAGCACAACGCCTTTTATGTCCCAATACATTTTGGGTCGGGCTGAGGAGATGCGTGACTATGGAATCAGCAAAGATGGTCAGTTTTGCCAAGCAGGGATTCATCGATTCTGCAATTGTGTTTTTTTTCAAAAGTAATCGCCACTAATTTCTTATTTTGCTTTTTATTTCAAGACTTTAAAAGGAGTGCTAACCAAGATTTTAAAATCCATGTATAGCTCTATACGCATCAACAGGCTTATCACTGGCTGCTCTGTTAGTCTGTTGGTTTATACATTAATGTGGAATTTGTAGATATTTAAAAGACAACCCTGCAGAACTCCTTTAAGCAGGATAGAGCCACTAAGAAACATCTTCTCCACATTGTCCAGGGGCTAGTGAATTGAAAACCTTTTGAATTCGGTTTGCCAGTACACCTAACACCCCTGCTTTTCCCGTAAGAGAGTCATGGAATCATTCAAGTTCATAAAGCTGAACACCATGCTATAAAAGTTGAGGAAGCAGCTCTACTGAGCCATCAGCACCACTTTGCAGCATCTGATCTTCCCTAAGCCGAGGGGACACTAGTCTACATGTGTAATATTGTGCCCTTTCAACTATGTTGGCTTCAGCGATACTATGAAGCAGATGGCGTCAACTGTTAAAATATCACATCAATTCTGAAGAACCATTAAGCACAAAGAAACATGGGAAAACAACAGAGGTCTTCCAGAATTATGACAGCCAGAATTTAGTTTTAATTCTTGTTATTAGAGTAACTTTGGCACCATTCGGAATAATGGCAAACGATTTGTATTTGTAACTATAGGACTTTTGTTTGAAGGAGTCTTTAAAAAACCCCAGTGCCTCACCTGCAGTTCAAAGCAATTCGATGAAATACAGCTGGAGCAAAGATGAAAGGAGTTAAGCAGCAGACATAAGCTATCTTGTCACACACATAGATAAAAGTTTGATAAGAAATCTTATACATAATGCAGATGCTCTCCTCTTTCTGATCGTTCTGATATCCCTATGCCTTTATATACGAGTGAGTAAGTTTACAGGGTGGATGCTGTTACATTGCTGCATTTAAATATTGTTTTTGTTCAGATAATATGACATAAAGTGGCATATTCACAAATCCGAGGCATATTCCATTATTAAAACATAGGAAACAGGTCTCAATTAAATCACAGCCTGTTACACCCGAACCGACAACCCTCTTGAATCAATAACAATGCGCTTCTTTAACTGGTGAACATGTTGGCATTCAACAGATTCCAAAAAGAATGCTGTTTTCTTTCTTTTTTTTTTAATCATATTTTATTCCACAATTGTAGTATCTCGTGATTAGTGTAAACGTGCAAATGAGCGCTAGGTGGTGCTATTCGTTTGCAAATACTTCTGCAAAATTAAAGGATACTTTGTAACATTAAATATAACACTAACCCTAAAATGTGTTAATTCGGGTTTATTTCACTAAAATCGAACAAGAACACGTTGTTCAACTGTTCAATATTTGACTAATGCACGAGTCATATACCTGGATTCTGTTGTTTTAGCAGACTTCTCAACCCAGTAGCGGTATAACAAGAAAGTCTTGCCAAAAAGTAAAATATCCTTATTAAACAAATACCTGGAATATAATGATATGTCTTTTTAACATTATTTATTTTTATTTTTTGTATTTAGGATTTAATCCAACGACCTAAAGGCTACAGTGCCCCCACTGTGCTAAACCTATACCGCAAATCCTTTCTCAAATTAAACGACGATGCGATTTACAGTTAAACTCTTGTGAAAACAATACCAGTCTACAAAAATATGGTGTAAGGTTAATATTATTTCCTCAGGTCCAATTAAAATCTTGATTATTAAACTGCAAACCACTTTGGCACTAAATCCTACCTATGAAGTTATAATTGTAGTTGTGTTTTATAATCAGACACCTTAGTCAGAAATATTCACCCATTAAATTACTCATAGTGTTAATTAACAGAACTGATGCTTCTAAGACAGCAGGGTGTGATCACTGGGGGAGGGAATTCAGTTAAGAAGGCTGTTCTTCAGGTCTCCAGTACAAGGTATTGAGAGAAGACAGTCTACTACAAACGTACTATAATTTATTGTAAATGCTGCACACATTATGGAAATATTCCATACCTGTGTCACTCTTTAGACAGTTAGGTAAAACAAAACTATATATATATATATATATATATATATATATATATATATATATATATATATATATATATATATAGCATAGTCAAATATAACAAAGTTCAGAGCTTCAGAACGTGACATTCGATAAAAACAGGAGTGTTTTTGCATGCATTGTGTATTCCTTTTATGATGGAGACAGGTCGAGGATTTGCAGCTGTGTTTATGTATAACACTTCTTACTGTAATTACTGTGTTGATCCAATGCTACGACTGCAAGTCTGAATGGTACGAGCGCCTGACCGCAATCTCAGTTAGCTAGAGCTAGGGAGCTAGGGATACACAATGCAGCTAGGGATACACATTTGATAACTTGTGCCATTTATTCATTACAGAAAAAGCCCTGGTGTAACACGTTGTTAAAATATGCAGTATGTTTAACCTTTATACTACTTTAAGTGTGTTTGTTTGTAACCTGTGTAAACAATTATTTGAATGATTACTAACAGCACTAGGAGTTGCAATAATAACAATATGTTTTTTTTTATTTATTTAACTTATTAACACAAACAATTTAGCTGGATTTGTATTTGTATTTATTTTTTATACAGGGGAAACTCTACTGAAGCTCTACTGAAGCTCTTAAATATATATATATATATATATATATTTATACATATACTATATATATATACTATATGTGTGTGTGTGTGTGTGTGTGTGTGTGTGTGTGTGTGTGTGTGTGTCCTGTATTTTCCCCTTTTAAATTGCATTACAACTGTGACCATTTTTTTTTCTCGTGAAGTCTGCTTTAGAGTCCCGTTGCTAGGGTTACCCTAGTCACTTTTTACCTGTGCGTTTGCTGGCACCAGTCGGGAAGTGGGAGGGTATAAATCTCTACCAGTCAAAGTAGGGCGGGGTTTATTCTGCACAGTTTCCAAGCGGTGAGATTACAACTTGGAACTTCTTAAAAAAAAAACTAAAGAAAAAAAAAAAAAAAAAAAACTTGACTTTAATAAAGACAGTCACGACAGCATGGGATTTTCTATGCAGCTAAAATTCAAGATTTGAGGTAGAAACGAACAGCAAGATTTAAATAAAGGTACGTAGAGAGCATTCTCTTTGTATATATGTGCGACACTACAGAAAGTTCGTGTGATTTAAGTAAATTACACTGTTGGAAAGCGACTGCTGTTTATAAAATAGTTTTTGTGCACTGAACGCTTTTGAAATTTGATTCCGTCTCAGAACATTGTATTTTTTGTTTTATTTTTAAACATGGAAAATGACATGTATTCAATGTTTTATTGTTGATTAGTAGTCGTCTGTTTTATAAAACGCTGTTAGAGTTGTTTTTGTATGAATCGGCTCAGTCACTTTTTATTGATAATAGTAGGACTTGGTATTTTAGTTATGTTTTGTCTAGAAATAGTTTTACTAATAAGTTGAAAGCTTTTGAATTTGCCTTTTATTTGATCATGTCCTTCTGCAAGCTTCCCGTCAGAAGACCACCTACTCTAAGTGCACCAAAGTAAGTTAAACGTATCATAAACATTTTGTTCAGACAAGTATCGGATTACTTTTATACAAACTGGAAAGCAAAACGAACCTTGATGTCCAAAATCTCCGTCAACTGTACAACACGGACAATTTTCAAAACATTGTTTGTTTATATTTTTTATGTAATGCATTTAGTTGCGCTGATTTAAAACACATTATGTCTTACTGTCACAAACGCATAAGGTTACAGACACGTCTCATTTGTATTCTCAAAGTGAACAAGTTTAAAACAAGGCTTGTCCAGCAATTTCGTTAAGGCCACTGACGGTTAAGATGGGTAGGCATGACAATAATCGCAGGGAAATTGTAACGGCAGTACTACCGATTCATACTAGAGATTCCTACAGGCGTAGGTTACAGATTGTTTACAAAATGTTTGAGCAATACTCAGTGTAACCTGTTTCCGTTGATTCTCGATAGAACCTGACAAACTGGCAGTGCACACTGGGTGTTTTTCAAACAATAGTACGATACAACATACAGCACAGGCTTGTGAAGAACGTAAAGAAGATTTGCAGTGTACTGCATTTGTTCAAAAAGTGTTTGAGTCGTGTTAAACTGGAGTTGCAAGTTATGTTTAATTTGGCTTTGAGGGTTTTCATCACAAAGCAGTGCGCTGGTGTAAACTCATTTCTGTTTTTGTATGTGAAGTGCTGGTTATTCATGAACTTGGTTAAGTCATTGTCTAGAATTGAACACCTAGGACTTTCATTACCAGTTATTTGAACGCTTGTGTAAACCAGTAATCTGTTAAGATTAGTCATGCATAAACATTACTGTTTAAATGTACTGTTGTCGGTGATTCAGATTCGGTGTGAATAATGTACTGCAGTAAACTTTCGGACAAATTTGCCCGTGCAGTGAATAATCGTCATACTTCTGAACAGACAATTATTTTAAAGTGGAGGACGGGGGTCCAATGTTTCTTCTGGTCTCCAGACCACGTGTGCTGCAAGTATGCAGATACATTACAACATCATTGTACTCTTATCTTCCCCGAACAATTTAAACACAATTATCTCTGTACTGCCACATGCTATGTTTACAATGTGTATAGGAGCCTGCTACTGACTGACTGTGTTAAGAATAAAGATTGACCTATGCTGATATATAATTCCAAAGCGTTTCCTAAAAAAAAAAAAAAACACAAAAAAACCCAAGAAACTTTTAGTTTAAAAAACAAACAAAACAAAAAAACCTTGTAGTCTTTTAGTCCACCACTGCTATCCATGTCCACCCCACTGAAGCCCTTCAAAACATTTACAGTAACATTCTGTACTTAGGGGTGGCCTTGGGGCTCAGTAAACTCGTTCCAGTCTCCTTATACAGCAGCTTGTCTGAGCCATTGTTTTAGATGTAGAACTCTGATTTAGAAGACAGTCTGGTAATTCTGCAGGTGACTTTGTTTGCTGAACAGACAAGGTCAGCTTGCAAGGCCATGTGGGATAATCAAGGTTTTGTGAAGTTCAGACTACACACTAAACTATTTCAACTTTTTAAAACATAGAACTGTAAATAGGCGTAAGAGAAAAGCAGCACGTAATAAATAGAAATCAACAGCAAGCGCTTCCAAAGCAAAATCTGAGCAACCAAGTCTAACAGTGTTGCTCTCTGCAGGGTCCAAAATCTATGCTTTCCATAATGGAAATGGGTATTGGTAGCAGGTAATATAAAGGAAAAACAAATATTGTCAATATTTGGTCCAGTTGAGGTAGAACTTGGTTTGTTTTTCTTTTACTGAATATTGGACGATTCATTTTTTTTAAAATATATAAATAACTAGTATATATATTTTAATTTAATTACATTTTTGGGTTCCAATGCATCTGTGTTACTTGGCCAAATTAAGTGGTCCATGGAATGGAACCTTTCTGTAGCATTCATTGACTCACCCCCAGGTTTCTACCAGTGTTTATCCCTAACTAAGAAAGTAAAGACATTAAAGATCCAGTCCTCACCAAGGCTGCAAAGGCCCCCATGTGATTTTAAAAACCAATTCAATTATTCCACAACCAGCTGGATACAGTTATGTAACATCTTTGTTAAGTGCACATATAAATAGGGTCAGTTTTTCATCCTTGCACTTACCTTAGAGGACAGCTTTCTCATGTGCCTGCAAAAACTTGATTGAGTTGCTCAAGTGGTATTCGGCACACTCCTTTATTAAGCTATTGCTAACTATTGCTCAGATTTAGCCAATTCTTGAGTCCAGCATGCAACACAATGCTCACCTATCTGTTTGTATAGTGTGGAGATCTTCATGAAAGCTGGCATTCACTGTTAAAATGTATTGCTGTTATTTCATTTTTCTAATGAGATTTGCCAAAAGTAACATTATCTTACTTGGACACCAGTGAATAGAAATATAAGGTTTTTCTCTTTTTGCTAATGAATAGAATCTGCTTGCTAACTGTATTTCTGGCTTAAGTATAGCGTCTCTTGGCTCATTTGTAAGGAAGGTTGTATTTCAGTGTATTTTAAGGTAAAGTGAGTATTTTTTGTTTAAAGCTCAGTTTGTAATGTATCGGGCTCATGTGTGCTGCACTAGGTATAGTAAAAGGGTTACTGGCACGGAACGAAAACCTTATTTTACACTTTAGTTTACATAGATTTGATAACGGTTTTTAAAATAAAACCATCCAGAAGTTACACAATGTTCCAGGTTAATGCAGCCAGCTTTGTTATTATTATTATTATTATTATTATTATTATTATTATTATTATTATTATTATTAATCATTTTAAACTGCTTCATTATCCCTATACTCTCTTCATAGCGTGATACTTCTGCTAGTTGTTTATGGAGAATGGGGTGTGTACTATTCTGGTACACAAGAGCACATTTATTGTCTCTTTTGGGAATTCAGAGTGGGATATTTTTGAATGGATCCATGAAGATTCATTAACAAAAGAACCTTTCCTTTTTTGAGTTACAGAAAAAACACAAACAAAACTAGCCTCTGTTTTTCATGAGGGCAGGGGCAGGGGCAGGGGCAGGGGCAGGGGCAGGGGCAGGGGCAGGGGCAGGACAGGACAGGACAGGACAGGAGGGCAGGACAGGACAGGACAGGACAGGACACAGGACAGGACAGGACAGGACAGTGCCCTGTTGCTTCTCCAAAGGGTTGTGATGGATTGTCTTCTAATGTTAAATGAGATTTTGTACCCAGGAAGATCAAAGATATATAGTATTTGACATGTGATCTTCAACCAGCTGTTCACCTTTGCAATCTTCCAAATGAGCTACACAGGATACAGTTTAAAATATATATATATATATATATATATATATATATATATATATATATATATATATATATATATGGCTTGGAACAAAACTCTAATTTCCTCTCTCTCTGAAAACCAGCCAGCCAGGGAGCACAATGCAAGGAACACCTCAGAAAATGCAGCTATTGTGTTTCCAAGTCTAAATTGTTCTCCAGAGTATACAGGCCCCTGTATTACTCACTCGTATTGTTCTCCTTCCCCCCTCCTGGAAAGCATTACAATATATTTATATATTCATATTTAATCGGGAAACCTCTGCTGTAATACTGTAGTTATCTGTGTTGTTCTAAACTTTGTATAGAATTCTGTCTGATTCCTCCTCATATTTTCCAGCTTGCAGTTGTACAGTAAGTGATTGTGTCTTGGGCTGTGTACGAGACACGTTACTGCTCACGTTTTGTTTTTCAGCCAGTGCAGCTGTGAGGTGGAGTGCGTGCAGAAACAAAAACAAAATATCAGCCCAGTTAAGCAGCACCTTTGATCCCTTTGCAGTAGAAAGTCCGGGTTTGGACTTACCAGCTGGGGTCTGTTTTGTTCTGTTTGAAAGAAGTCTAAGGGAACAGGAAGAGACTCAACGACTTGAGTTTTGCCTTGTAACATCTATAAGCTATGACTTTAATATTGTAGTTACATTTTATCGTGCCCCCAACAATTGTCAGTTTTTCGTACAGTGTCAAAATTGTGTTGCATTCATTGTCTCTCCTGTTAAGTTGTTCCACCATGCTACTAGAATGCTTTAAGCTTACTCTGCTTTCTTTTTTTATTAATTTATGGCCTCATAATGTCTGCTAATGCACTCCACCCTCACACAATAACTCTATCCTTTCTATTTGTTAAAAAAAACTGCCTTTATAATGAAGGTGAATTTATGGTCCTACCTTCGTATTTGAGGCAGGAAAGTATTTAAACTGATGTAGGTGGGAGTGATACAAGTTTAACTGGTTTATGTTGTACATTTATTGTGTGTTGTTTTTCCAGGACATTCTCCCTGGAAGCAAATAAAACATTTTTGGACCAGTTGGAGCATCAAAAGGAGTTGCTGTATAGCCCACACAAATAAACGTTTGCTTTTGATTGGCACTGTAAACATACTGATTCTCCAGGGTAGCTATTATAAAAATAGACGGGATGTGAAAAACACACACACAAAGTTTATGATGAAATCTTATAAAAATACAGTTTTGTGAAGAAAGAAAGGGGTATAGTATAGTTGCCTTAAACCCCAAGTATACTGTATTCTGTATGCGCATTGCATTATAAAAACCGAGGAGCAATGTGACAATGTGCTGGGTGACTGGCTACTGTACATGGTGCACGTTTCCTGCTCCTAAGGTTCTGTGGCTTGGCAGTGATCTTTGAGCAATGGATTTGGGGTAACACACATGCCAAGGACATTCTCCCCTTGAAAACATCGGGGTCTATATAGTTCATCTAAACAGCGGCTCATTTCAGTACTGCCATAATTTAAAACAATTCATAAAGGACCAATGGTTACAAAAAATCTTAAAATCCAGCAATGTGTGTTAGTCTCTTTTTAGTTTATTTCGGTAAAACTCTAAATACAATTTTATATTTTAAAATGCTAAATGAAGGTGGCATTTGAACTCACTCCATGGTGCATTAAATACATACATACTGTATGTGTAGCTTTATTACAATTTAGCCATACAGGAATGACGGGTTCTGAGGAAAAGGGGACAGATATGTCTGGGACGTTGCTATGTTGTGACATCCATTTTAACCAACTCTGATCTGAAAAGAGAAATGGTTCTACTGTAGCTTTGACACATCAGGTTTCTTAGCATATGTATTTATATTTAAACAAAAGACCTACCATAACCATTGAAGAGCATTGCCTTGGTTCCCATGGTGTACAATTACAAGATATATCGAGGGGTCGTTTCTTGTGGTTTTTGTTATTTGTAGTCTTATTTATACAGGATCGATATGCTGTGACCCTTTCCATTGAGGTCATAACATTTGCTTTTCTAACCAAGCTTGCACCGTGCATGGGCTGGAAACACAAGGTCAAAAGGATTTTTTTTTTTTTTGGTTTTCTTTACATAGATTTTGTAGTGCTTCAATTGTATTGGGCTTGGTGTTTTTAATGCATCATACAGCAAATTATACATTTATCTATTACTAAAACTATTAATAGTTTGAAGAAAGATTTAGGTGATAATTGTTCATGGTCAACCATATGCTGACTTTACTGATCCTCAACACTTTACTGAAGTACACTGTCTTTAGTTCCCTTGCTATGCAGTACTGTATTATAAAGCTAACACTGTATGTAGCATTACATTGAAAAATAACTCCCTAATATCTTTTTCAGTATCCATTTTCATCACTTACCCGAGGGTGGAAATAAATACCAACTTTGATTGTAAACACGTCTTAAGCAATTCGTTTCTTGGACAAGTTGTTCAGAAGGTTTGTGTTTTTGTCATTCAAATAATAGCAAACTGGTAAATGTTTCTTACCAGCAGTACTGCTGTACAAAACATCAGTGTCTCTAAGTTTGTTAAACGCTTGCCAGACTTGGTTTTGTTGGGGAGTTAGATGGTTGATTGTTAGCGATTCCCTAAGGTTAAGAACATAAGAACATAAGAAAGTTTACAAACGAGAGGAGGCCATTCGGCCCATCTTGCTCGTATGGTTGTTAGTAGCTTATTGATCCCAGAATCTCATCAAGCAACTTCTTGAAGGATCCCAGGGTGTCAGCTTCAACAACATTACTGAGGAGTTGATTCCAGACCCTCACAAAAGTAAAAAAGTGCCTCCTATTTTCTGTTCTGAATGCCCCTTTGTCTAATCTCCATTTGTGACCCCTGGTCCTTGTTTCTTTTTTCAGGCTGAAAAAGTCCCTTGGGTCAACACTGTCAATACCTTTTAGAATTTTGAATGCTTGAATTAGGTCGTCACGTAGTCTTCTTTGTGCAAGACTGAACAGATTCAATTCTTTTAGCCTGTCTGCATATGACATGTCTTTTAAGCCTGGAATAATTCTGGTCGCTCATCTTTGCACTCTTTCTAAAGCAGCAATATGTTTTTTATAGCGAGGTGACCAGAACTGCACACAATATTCAAGATGAGGTCTTACTAGTGCATTGTACAGTTTTAACATTACTTCCCTTGATTTAAATTCAACACTTTTCACAATAAGTGAAAAAAAGTTCCTGTGGTTTTACTGGGTTATATATAACCCAAGTGGTGCTCTATCTTGGCATGACCCATTCCATCAGTGGCTTTAAAAACAATTACATGGGTCCTAGTCCCAAGACAAACAAATCTGTATCTTCTTCAAACATTTGAACTTTGTAGCTGCATAAGAAAACATTTCATTTCCAGACAACTGAAGTCTATTAATTAATTAATTGAGCAGAATAAAGATACTTTCAATTGATTGTGTGATAAGCAAACAAGTGGTTGACTTTTACCAAAACACTTCACAGGAATGGAACTAGATTTCGTTTTTTTACTTTTTATATAAATTCAACGGAGTTGGGTATACCAGTATTTAAATGATTGCATTGCTTCTCTGCTCTTCAGCATAGTCCAAGCTGTAGTGTTAAACTCAAAGGAATAAATGGCTTTCTGCTGATCTATGCAGTGTGTTAAACAGATCCATTCTTTTTTTCTATGAAGAAGCGTATCATCAAAGCCAATCTTGCTAAAGCATGTCTTGAAGTAAAGGTTCTGTGCAGTGTTGCAGTACCCAGTTTCACATTGATGTGGACAGACTGCTGCACAGTTTGAAATGATCTGTATGACAGGCTAAACAAGTGAAACATTCAGGGTTTAAAAAAAGAAAAATAGTATTAAAATGACATAATCAAAGTACTGCACCAAGCCTTAATGGTTGCTTTAGTGTATAGAATTACTAAACATTTAGTTAAGTTATTAAATCTGATCATTCTTTTTTCTCTAATTCTGACTGTTAATTGGATTATGTGCTTGTTTTCAGAATTGAAACTTATCCAGTGAACCAGGTTTTAAAATGGAGTCTTATGGAGTTGGTGACGTTCCAAATAACAGAATGCAACAGGATTATTTGCACTTTGACCATACTGGGAGATCCCAAATCGACAGAGCTGGGACTTACGGAGTCAGTATCAGGGTTCAGGGAATTGATGGACATCCTTACGTTGTACTTAATAACCGGAATGAACAGTCGGCACCAAACGATTCTTCATCTGAAAATGTATATTGTGATAGTTCTAAAGACAGGCCGTTTTTGGAAAATTACGATGAGCATGACTTTAAAGGGAGAAATACTGATGAGATTCCACGTCCAGCGAACCCTTTTGTGGAATACAGATCCCAAAAGCAGATGCAGTTGAGTGGTTCACAGAATGGTGTCCCAGAATTTAAAGAATCATCAAGAAAGTCATCTGCCTTGTTGAATTTTCAGAGGCACCCTGAACTCTTAGAACCTTATGATCCTCAAAAGAACACTTTGAATTTGGGTGGCCATCATGCGCTTCCAGCGAAAACATCTGCAGTTACTGAAATGGAAAACAAGGAGAACAAGCATTGGAGTTCCTTGTCTAAGTCCTCCTCCTTGGTAAATGTCCAGGTTCGATCTAGAACTGCAGACAAATCTAAGCCGGAGAAAAATGGTGTACTCAACTCTACACCTCCTCCATACCAAGAGAAGCCTGCATCAAGGCCTCCCAGTGTTGCTAATGAGCCAGTTAAGCTCCCTAGTGGATCTTTGAGTAGTGTCGGCAGCACTAATTCCAGCCTAGAACACAGAAGGCTGAGACCTGACATTGTTCCTCTTCGTAGACAGGACTCAAGTGGACCAGTGTTGGAGACTTCAAGGTCGAGAAGGTCGTCTGCTTCATCAACCTCTATCGGTTCCTTACAAAATAAATTGTGTCTGGATGACCAGGAAGATGCTCTCTATGCGGAAAACGTGAACCGCCATGGGAACAGAAGATACATTCCATTTCTGCCTGGCACAGGACGTGACATTGACACAGGGTCCATCCCTGCTGTTGATGATCTCATAGACAGATTTGATGGGAAGGAAAGTCCACAAAGAAGAGGGAGGTCAGGAAGGAGGAACAGGATCAACGCAGAAGATCGCAAGAGGTCCAGAAGTGTGGATAGTGCTTTGCCTTTTGGTCTTCGTGGAGATTCAGATTACATGGATGACTTTAGTAGAAATCAGGGCAGGTCAACTGAACGCTTACTTAAACCTTCCCAGTTACGTAAACAGAAGTCTTCTCCTGAAGACTCCAGCATTCCCTCCAAGGAGAGGCAGTCTGGTAATCCTGCAAATTCATCTGGCAGCCTTGGTGGGTTTAATGACAAAAACCAGGAAGAGTGGCACAGCAGTCCTAGGTCATTAAATGGCCAGGAGAGAATAAGTTTAAACGGAAGCTCAACATATGGTGGCAATAAGACTTTTTTAAGTCGATCTTCTACTTTGCTAATGCCCTGTATTGGCAAGGGAACTGAAGAAAAAACTGAGAGGTCTGGAAAAATACTGACCAGCACAAACGCCGCATCTCTTTCCAAATCTAGCTGGAGCTCGGTTAAAAAAACATCTTCAGAGCAGGATATACAGGTATATGTTAGAGCTGTATTGAGCACAGTGTTTAGAAATACATATTCAAATCTGCTGCTTTTTAAAAATGTTTTGACCAAAAGTCCATTTAGGAAATATTGTAGAATTCAAATGAATTTGGGAACATGGGCATTTGTTGTTTTTATTAATTGCGCTTTTTTTAAATGTACCCTGAAAAGATATTTGCCAAGGTTAGTTGGAACCAAGGAATGTTGCCATTTTCATTGAACTTTTGTTTGTCTGCACAGTTGTTTTCCTTGATTTGAATATTGAGACAGGTGTCACTGAAATGCTCTTTGTTGAAAGATTGTATGGGTAACTTCACTTGATTTCTTCTTGTTTTGTTTTCCTCTTTAAATTTAGGCAACCCCTGATCTTCTTCTGAAAGGTCAGCAGGCGCTTTCACAACAAACTAATGAAGAGACTGCGAAACAGATCTTGTTTAATTACCTCAAAGATGGGTTAGTATGTAACGTTTCGCATAGTGATGATGAATATGAACCCCAAAGTTATCATCTTCAGCATGTCGTTGAAGCCAGTTGTATAAAAGCAACCACCCTGAAGGAATACACAATACACCCTGAGAACAGCTGAAGGTCACTTGGGTGAAATAGGTGGTGGCTTCCAAGTGAAACATCCATTTCACTAGCTTTGATTCTTTCCTCTGTGCCCAAAAGATATTTTGTGGAGAAGGTTATTTGGGTGTCTAGTTCTGTATTTGCCAATAGCAACTTTGCAGTGTTTAAGAAATTCTGTTTCCCATACTCCAAGATGAACCTTTTGGCTGTTTTCAGTGATCTGTGCACCATTCAGCTTGCTCAGCTTGACACCGAATATTGTATAACTATACAAGCAAAACCCCACTCCTCATCGGCATTTTGAACAGCTGTCTCTAATCACGAATCAGTGAGTGGAATGCTGGGGTTAGTTTGTTTCAGCTTCAAAAATTTTGCTGTCTATTTTTGGACACTTAAAAAAAAGATTTTAAAAGCACACATTTCGATCAAATTCTAGATAATTTGATCACCTGCCTGATAAACTGGCTTGCACTGCAACCTTTAGTTAACTTCCAGGCTACCAAGTGAGGAAGAGTTAACCACTCACTACCACTACTACTGTAGTTCAAACCTGCTTTTCTTGGTTTCAAGAAAGTGTATTGTCAAGTATGTGTTCAGATGGCTTCATATTGTATTGTTTGCTATGTAATGGAATGTGATTGCATGGCACTGCAGCTTTATAATATGGTTGAAGTATATTGGACAATTTCCTGTGCAATGCAGAGAGAGAATAAAAAATGATATCAGAATTGGAATCTGATGCTCCCCCCACCAAGCGAAGCAATTTGTGTTTTTAAACCGCTGAATTGTTAAATCTGCTTGATCCTGTGTTTCAGGAGTACTGATAATGATGACACCACCAAGAAGAAGGTCAACCTAGTTTTTGAGAAAATCCAGACTTTAAAGTCTAGGGCTGCAGGAAGTGTGCAAGCGGACAACAAAGTAAGTTATTGATCCAGGTCCCTTAATTAGTTCAAGGAACTGAATAGGCAGATGGAGCTTTTACCATTGTATTTTTTTTGACTGGTGGACCATGTAGACCAAGGGCAAAGCTATGCTTTAGATAGTTTGTGGGGTAATGTCATATACTGATTTTGTGAGCTAGAATTGTGTTAAAAGGGTTTAAATGTATAACATTAACACAAAAAAGTGAATTCAAATTATTATCTTTTTTTTTTTTCTTGTGGAAGATTGGTACCTGAAACAAATAAAATTTATGAACTTTTTAAAAGTTTATGACCAATAGCTATATAATTAGTAATGTTAGCAGGGGGTCCAACAATTATTTGGTTTAATTCAGGCTAGGGTGTAGTGTTCAGCTGAATAATGGCTTTGTCAGGTTTTTATTTGAATGAACTCATTCTCCTTTGCAGTCCCCTGATTCCTCGGCTGAAATGAAAGCACTGCAGGAAAAGCAAACGGAGCTGGAGAAAAAGGTCACTGAGCTGAAAAGAGAACTAGAGCAAGAAACAAAGGTATTTGAAATGCTTTAAGTGGAACCATGCCTCATAAAATCAACAAATACTCTACCTGACTAGGGGTACCATACACCTAAAATCATGTTTGCTTAATAAAATGTTACAAACAATTTAACTTTCTTTTATCTTTAAGAATCAGCAGAGCCTTACAGAGTCCAATGCGATGACCAAAGAAAACATGAAGGAACTTCATAAGAATCTAGAGGAAAGTTTGCAAGAAGGCAGTCGACTTCGAGAACAGTTAGCGAAGGCAGAAAAAGAGCTTCAAGCAACCCTTGAAGAGTGAGTGATGGATCTGTTTTATAATATGAGGGGTGCCACTGGAATAAAGTTACCCAGAAGATTTCTGGTTGTAGTACTGACTGGTTTAAACCTCAAACTGCTGAAAAAAGTTTGTCTTGGTTTCATATTACAGATGGGAATTGTATTTGTGCACCATTTGAAGTAGATCTTTAGTTGCAGAGTCAGTCTTCCAGAATCCATAAAGTAGGTCCAGTACCGAATTTTAAAATATCGCCCTTTGCTCTAGACTTGCTTTAAAATCACATGCAAGTATAGCTCGGAACAGCTCAAGATAGTTTTTTAAATGAAAGCAGGTTCTTTGGGACCCATTGGCATGTTTCTTTTTATAAGATAAATGTTATAAACAAACTTTCCACTATCTGTGGGTATTCATTCCCTGACTCCAGGCAGTCCAGACTCCCTGTCTCTCTCTTTGTTTGTTTGTTTGTTTTTTCCACTCGTAATAATTATATGTTTTTCAAATCGGTCTTGCCATTGCTAAAGAGTTGTTTTTTTTACTGTTAATTATTTCTCTTGTACTGAAGTCTGTGTAATCACATTTCCTCTTTCTAACTCCTATTCATCAGTTACTTCCAGAACAATACATGTGTCTCCTTTCTTGTGTTGATTTTAGGTAGACAAAGTGATTGTTTGCTGTTTGTGTTTCAGTTCTTTTTAATTTAATGAGCCGTTAGTGTGGCTTGTGCCTATCATGAAGTAGTACAGGGTGATGAAATTCCAATTAACTCTTATCCCCTTAACTCCTCAATCTGTCTTCAATGCTCTAAAGCTGTGCATTTTCTAATCTGTTTGTTTTGAGTGTCTAAGGACCCCCAGGTAGGCTTGTACCATTCAGTATGGTTAACTGATTCTTCCAAGGGGAGAACAATAGTCTACACCCTTATTAAAACCGAGACCGACACTATAGAAATCACAAGTACAGTCAACCCTCTTTATACCGCCTGGTAAGGGCCATGGGGAAAAAACGGGCAATAAGCGAGGGTGGCGTATAGTGAGGGTCCAAAAAAAAAACCACACAACCTTCTATATTTGCAATAAATTCAAACATTTTATTTTTTTAGTTATACAATTATTGTCTGCAGGCCATTTTAATAAAACATTAATCTCTTACAAAAACTACAGTACTAGTTCTTAACACAACAGTAGATCTACTAGTGACATTTTATCATCTTTTCCCATCTGTATGAAACATTTTATACTTAATATTAGTAATAATAATAATAATAATAATAATAATAATAATAATAATAATAATAATAATAATAAACTCATTTAGAGTCAAATCACCCAAACAACAATTCCATAAAAACAAAGAGTAACTTTCTTTTTTTTTTTTTTAACTCTACTGTCATTTGAACTTCGCTGTTTGTGGCACGACTATAAGCCTGCTCAATTTCAATTGCTTTATTTCACAAAGCAATTTAAGCTCAACTGCATTCTTTTTTAAGCAGTTAAAAAAAAAAAAAAAAGAAAAATTAAATCTTTGAATATGTACAGGCAAACCGTTTTTTTAAAAGTAAAAAAAAAAAAATTCTGCTGTTTACAAAACTGATGCTTTAGTTTAGAGTCAGCCTTCATTTGTGCAAAACTTGCACGTAAACAAACCTCTTGCTGTACTTTTTTAAAAAAAATTTTTAATGATGGTTTATAAAAGTCACTTATTTTAACTGCATCAAGACTTTTTCAGGTTAAACAAATCGACCCATTCTATCAAGGTAAGCCATTTGTTTTTATCCATTACAATGTCTCCAATTGCCCTTCGATTAACAGTATATGCCTCACTTAGACGAGAAAACATTTGCGATGTCTTGCTTTCTTATTTTCAGATGCATACATGCAGATTTGTTTCTTTTGCTCTGGTGTTAAATGTAGGGTCGACTCGCCATGTTGTGCTTTCTGTTTTGC
This sequence comes from Polyodon spathula, assembly GCF_017654505.1. Lineage (NCBI taxonomy): Eukaryota > Metazoa > Chordata > Actinopteri > Acipenseriformes > Polyodontidae > Polyodon > Polyodon spathula. The sequence continues at coordinate 10,838,795 of NC_054557.1, forward strand.
TTTGGGAGTGGGATTGTTGATGACATTGGTATGACTGTTCAGTTAACAACTAATTAGTAAATCGAGTCAAAGGTTAACAACTTAACTTTGTTGTTTTAATTGGCCATGATTATTTTGCTGGCGCTACAATGAGGGAAACTACAATGCTTATATTTATGTTTGCTTGGCTTGGGAAGATGGTGGACAGCGGGGTGGCAACATAACGGGTACAAATAGCACTGTTTTTATATTGGTGACGTTTGTTCAGAGAGAATAGCTGGCGGTATGCGAGGGTGGCGTTATAAAGGGGGGTGGTATAACGCGGGACCACCGTAGTTGAATTTTTTTAAAGGGTGTTCTAATATGTTTAAAAAAATCCTCTACATTTTTATATTTGTTGTCTGGTTTTAATGCCTTTATCATTCTCTGTTTCTATTGTATAGGTGTTGTGGTGGATCCTAGATGCTTGATTGCAGAGTGGATGGTTGCTGTTTTCTAATGTGATTGTTTGGGTCTCCTTCAGATTGTATCAGGTAAAAATGGAGCGGGAGCAGCATCAGAATGAAATCCGGGACCTGCAGGATCAGCTCTCTGAAATGCACGATGAGCTGGATGGTGCAAAGCGAGCTGGGGCTGAGGACGAAGAGAAGGATGCTCTTACCGAGGTGAGGAGCTCAGTAAAGATCTGCAGCCTGAGAACAGTGGTGGGCACTCTCTTCCATCCAGCGATTTTTATCTTGTCTAAAGCTTTGAGGCTTTTCTTACTCTAATTTCCTTGTTGTATGGAATTTCACACTGTATGACAAAGTTGAATGCATTCTAATTTTAAGGAAGCATCAGCCGTTTTCTGTGAATTTCTCCAGGATTTGAAAAGGTATGTTCAGTGGGTTTTATGCTGATACGAGTGATCACATAGACTCAACTGGAAGTTTTACCTGTGAATCTGAAATGGGTATTTTTATTTGAGTGTTTGCTCAAATTTTCTATTCAAATTTTCAGATAGTACAGTAGTGCCCTTTCTTTGAAACCTTTAAATGCATAATTGTATTTCCAAGAAACCGTACCACATAATCATTCCAAGCATATCTTGTTTGTGATTGGTTGACTCGCCCAATTAAGGCTAGGCTTTAGCTGCAGCCGGTGGATCCCTGCCGGCAGACAGCAGTAGTGTGTTAAATCAATATCTATATCTATACCCATAGCATATTACAAGGTAAAACCTCTTGGAAAGCAATGGGTCAACCTGTACCCCATTGGGATAAGCCACAACTTGGTTATTTAAGAAAATTTGATATAATTTGCCTTCTGCGTTTGGAGAACCAATATATTTGCTTTGTGCTCTTCAGGACCTGTTGCAGTTGAAACAAGATTTCCAGGAGATCATGCTGTTTAAAGAAGAGCAGGAGGATATGTTGAGGAGAAGAGAGCGTGAGCTGACGGCCCTCAAAGGAGCCTTGAAGGAAGAGGTGTCCACTCATGACCAGGAGGTGGACAAACTCAAAGAGCAATATGACAAGGAGCTACAGAAACTAAGGACCTCGCTGGCAGAAGCAATGCAGGTAAGCATGGAGGACCCTTATTGGGAGCTGTATATGGAATATGAGCATTTCAGTGCTATGAGTTTGGAGGGTGCAAGGTATGTTCTTTTGATGAGCTTTCTCCAGTGCTGCCCAGTGTTTTGTGTTTACAACCAGTGTTTATTTCACAGTATTTACGTGTACAATAGAAATTCTTGTGGGAAAAGAGGAAGTTGTGATGTGTTCCTGTTTTGAGTAACTCAGTTGAGATTAAACTAATGAAATTTGACCATTTAAGGTGACCCGAGTTTGTTTGAATCTTGTTCTCTCTAAACTGTTTACACTGTTTTTTAGCATTGTCTAGTACCTCGCAGTCTAAAAATGGAAATTAATTCCCAGGTGTAAGTTTATCATTTTTAAATCGCGTGTGTGATAGTTGGATCTTTTATTACCTCCTTCTGATGAAAGGACAGTAAGTGGACACAGTGTGACCTGGTGGTATTTTAATGTGACCTTTTTAAAGGAGTTTCCTCTTCCCAACTCCCAGGTGTTTCATGTTCTCTGCCGTTTCCTTCCTGTTACAGCAGTGGCAGGAGTCATCTGTCTGAGGTCATTTCCTTTTTACTGAAGTCATTTCCTTTGACTAAGGCAAACCATGTTATATGGTACTATCTCTTTCATGAAAGACCAAGGGGTTCAGCAGTCTTTGCAAATTATTAAAAACATCTGTGCAAATTTTAGGGTTGTCCAAATTTAGATTTCCACTTGTAAAAATAAAGTAACATTTTTTTTTAAAGTTCATAAAGAAAGTACGTTTTATATAGGTTTTGTAGGAGGAATAGCTAGATCCTCATCTGCAAATAGTTAAACTTTTTTGTGTGTGTGTGAAATTTCAGTTCTGCACAAAAGAAGGTGAATTAACAGCAGTGAAACAGGTGTTCCTTAAATGCATGACCAATATAGTGGTTGATAAGATTAGTAGTCATACAGTTTATCAAATCCTGTAAAGGAGTCTCACTGTGTGTAAAGTTAATATGTAACAAGTGTGTGATCACTAGTCCGCTATTAAGAATTCTTAACTTCTATTACATTTCAGAACAATTCTTTTGGACTGAAATCATTGGACTTGAAAAATTCTCTCTTCCCTCCTATAAATATGAAGACGATTCCAATTTTCTTTTCTTATTTTTTTCCAAAATAATGTTTGCAAGCATTTTCCCTTTCACAATTATGCCAGGTTACCAGTATTGTTGCTGAGATTGCCCCACTGTGATTTGCTGTCCTGCTTTGTCATAAAATGTCGCTCTGCTCTTTCTGCCTCCTTTGCATTGACACCGGATCCCCATGCAGAGTTGGCTGGTGGAAGCTAGAGCACTCAATGGTTCCTATTGCCCATTAATTGTAGTGGCAATGCGTCTCTAATGAGCGCTAGCTCAGCTTTGCCATAGTCTTTCCTTGAAAGAACTATAATTGTAGATGACAGTTAATGAAATATGTATTTGTTTCACACCATAATTACAGGTCTGATACATTTTACACAAGTAGGTCAACCAAGTGATTAATAGAGTTCTTATGCTAAAGAGGATATTGGATTTACGTTTAAACTTCTGTTACAGTTTTTTTTTTTTGTGTTTTGTTTAGTTTCTATGGAAGGGGGAGGGGGTTATTCCATTGCGGAAAATACAGTTACTTTGCTAATGTTCAAAGATTGGGCATAGTTTTAGGGCTGTGTACTGAAAGATATATAAATTATAAGATATATCATTTTTTAAAAGCTCCTAAACTTGTACATTCTGCCAGCAGTAGAAAAAACTTTATCCTGTCTCATTGTTGCTGTGTAAACTGAGAGCTTTTTCAGCACGTTGGCAACTTCTTCTTGTATATAGCTTGCTTTAATCAGAATAGTGCACCATTTAAAAAAAATAATAATAATTTGGATCCCAGTGCAAGGACACATTGTACTTCCTACCTTTTTCTTATATTACAAAGATATTTATATTTTTTTTACGGTTTTATACAAATTGCCTATCAATAAATTTGGATACTGTAATACATTTGGCTTAAGAGTGACTCAGTGGCAAGGATATTGTGGTGTTTAAATGTATAATAAGTATTGTGTACAGTATTTGATAAATAGTGTATTTTTGGTGTGTGCATATGCACTGCAGGGGAGCTAACACTCCAGTGGGTTGAGTAATGGCAGGTATGATGTTTTGTTATCTTCTGATTCTACTGGGGTGGGGGGGTTCTGGTCCAACTTCTGATTCAAATTAAAAAAAAAAAAAAAATTCCATAATAGACATTAGTGATATAACATCTCAAATGTATTCCTTTTGATTAAATTTAGACATCATCAATAAGGCATTAAAATCAGTTTATTTCTGTTTTCCTAAAAGTCTTATTTTCCCAGCTAAGGCTTGATTTAATTGGTCCCTTAAGGTTTAAATACATTGGATATCTGAATGCCAAACCATGTATTGACCTGGCCTTTATTACATTATGTATTGAGCAACTGTATTTCTTGATCATATGACAAGGGTTTACTGTCTGACTTGAAATGAAGAACTTAAAAGGGGGGTGGGAAAATACATGGAAAATAGATGGATTATCTTTCTGTGAAAAATGACTATTTACCACTGTGACAGGAATTTGAGACAGAAACCAGAAGCACACATTTACTAAACAAAACAGCAAAACACAGGAACGAGGCCCAAAACAAAAGGTTGAAACAAAACAATACTGTACTCAAACGCTTTTGTCAGGCTGGGCATTCACCTTCACTGAACAGTTACCAACAGCATGCTGTTTCACACGTTCCACTCCCCTAACTCCCTTCTCCCAAACAAAGGATTTTCTGACCCCTTTATACAGGTGGCCATTCCTCAATTAGCACCAATTAGATAATTGGAAAATGTCAGGGACAGAATGAACCCCATCCTTGACATCCTTACATTCCCGCACACACTTAATACAAACTTTTGCCCCGTTGCAACCACCATCTATAGCAGGATTTCCCAACCCTGGTCCTGGGGTCCCCCTGTGTTTGCTGGTTTTCATTCCAACTGAGCTCTCAATTGCTGAACTAGACCCTTTTTATAATAATGGGCTTAATTAGACGTTTTTGACTTTTGAATATAGAACGGGGCCTAGAGGAATGTGTCAAAGTGAACTTACAATGAATTTCTGGAATGTGTTTAGTCTCGATATTAAAAAGGTGGGTGTGTTTAGTGTGACTTGTTTTTAAGGTACTGGAGTCGTTGAATGAATATGGCTAGATCGGTATAAACCAGTCTGCATTTGGACTATTATGAATATCCTTTGAGATTGCCTGCCTCCTTTTTTATTGTTAAAATAGCATTTGATTTCCTTGTTTAGTTGGAATGGAAAAAAAAAAAAAACACCCGTAGAACTAGGAAGTTCGAAAGAGTTTGGGATTGTTGCATAAGATTCACTTGGGCTCTAGACTTTTGATGGTGATTGGACTCTCTCCAGTACCTCTCAAGCATCACTTTTTAATTTAGACTGCAAGCTCTTTTCTATGGCCATTAATAATCCCTCCCTGTACGAAACAATTTCAGTGCTAGGCAGAACACTACTTGTTATACTGTGTGTGTGTGTGTGTGTGTGTGTGTGTGTGTGTGTGTATATATATACATGCTACCTTTATGGCTGTGGCAAATTGATTTAGATGCTGTATTTTACAAGAGCTTTGGATACGAATGGCTGTTCTTAAGTGTACATTTCTTCTTTGCCTTTCCTTAAGAGAATCCACTTAGGAATCCATCTTGACAGATATTAAACATGTGCTCTCTCCCTGAAATAATAAAATATGAAGTACCATTACTCACCATTATTTGTGCTGTTCTGGTAGAAAGATACATTTCTAACTGGTGTTTTTATTCTCCTCCTCCTCCTGTTTTTTTGTGTTGGAATGAGCAGTGAGGGATTTGTGGCGTTGTGCTATTGGTGACGCCACATCTTGGCAAGCGGCGTTGCCATGGACACCTGCCTGCAAGCTGCGGGTCAGCTGCCGCTCTCTCTGACAATGTGAATCTGCCTAAAAATGTTTGTGGAGAGTGCCTTCACTCCCACTTGTACATGTCACCAAATTTGTTTCCGTTCACCAACATTGGCAGTGACAACATTGGGCAACCTACAATACAGCCTGTCACTGGCAACTTTGATGGCATTTTTAGAAAAGTACAAAGAAAACATTGCTGTTCCTGCAGTAGTTACCATGCCTGCACATCAAATGAATGGCCCAAATCATTTGAGACTTCCATTCTCTCACACCCACATAAAATGCAGTACCTGTCTCTCCCTCTTAAAGTAAACCCCGTACACTTGACCCTCATTCATTCCTTCCCAGAGAAGAAGTAACTTGTTAAACTGGCTATGGAGCGCTTGAGTTTGTTTGAGGTTAATGATTTACGTTCCTGTTTTTCAAAGGACTGTAACCTTGACTGAGTTCAAGGACAAAAGTCCTAATGCTACTGGACAACCAGGTTCAACAATCTCATTCGTGAGGGAAAAAAAACTTTTGACCTCCTCCCATGTGAATATTTATCAGTCATCTGACTGCTGATTTGTAAAACCTTAAGACACACTAAGCACTTTATAGTTGTGATTAGTTATATGAACCCCAGTACTGACATGCCTTCAGTACTGTTAGGAATACTATAACCTTCCAAAACATTGCCAATAATTAGTAGCTAGCATTGGAATTTAGAGTACTCCAGAAGAACTGGGGGGGGGTGGGGGGAGGAGTCATGATATGCTACAGTACATACCATTTCTCAGGTTCTTATCCTTGTACATACAGGGAGTATATTTAACTTCTTTTTATGGTTACATTTAATGCCTAGTTTTTATAATGTAGTAACACTGTACGGGCAGTTGTTACCATAATGTGTATGAAAATATCACCAGTGCTGATTGTAAGGGTTTTGTCCAGTACAGTACATGCTGCTTCAGATTCTCTGTGTTCAAATATATCGGTCTAGACAAATATGAGAATGTTGGCAAACTTTTTGAAATCTAAAGTGGTAGGCTAACTCCGCACTTTTTAAAAAAAAAAAAATTCAATTATATGCTTTTATGCTAGACCCTGTAGTTTTCAGGTAGTAAAAAATAAACCGTTTTTTTTTTTTTTTTTTTTGTTATGACAAAATAAATGTAATTTTAACATACTTGTAGGTACTATAAAAACAGATTTACCTTTAGTGACAAACCAGATGGTTTATTTCTTTTAGCTTTTAACTGAGATTTGTCTTTAGCTACTTGCAGTTGCAATGCTTCAATTCTATGAAAAGTTTGTGGATGCGAAAAAAGTGAAGCACGAGTTAAATGATATGGGTAACAAAGCCGGGTATTTAGTAAACATTGAAGTTCCAGTGTACATTCTGTTCATGCAGAAGAGACTGGAAAAACTGGCTAAGACATCATTCCATTCACTGAGCTCCCCAGAGAAGACGAGGCCCCTTTTCATGCTACACCCCGTGAAAAGCAGCCTAAGTGAAACAAAAAGGCCAACAACAGAGTCTTGTCTAATTGGTAAAACTTTAGGCTGTATTAAGTGAAAGCAACTTTTTAAATGCAGGAGAACATAAGACCTTCCTTAAGTAAACTGTATTAAACAGACGTTAGAGTGCAGTTAAAGAGAGTTATGGTGCATTTCCCACCATTGTGGTGGTATTTTAACATGCACCTTGTATTGAAGTACTTGAACCCTTAACCTAAGTGAGTGGTTGTGTATAATCAAACCAGGTTCAAATCCCTATATTATCTGCTGTGACATAATGTTTGAATACTAACAGCAATGTCAAAACCAACATTCCCTTTAAAGAACTGGCTGTAAAATAGATGAGGGAAGTTTTCTAAAATGCACATTCTTCATCACACACAGAACAGTGTTTCCCTGTCGAGTGAAAAGGTTGCTTCAGATGAGTTGAAGAACGCTGCTCAGAACCAGGCTAAGCAGCTGATGGATGAGAACGAGAGGCTGAGGAGAAAGATTCTCACGCTGGAGGCAGAAGTTGCAGAGCTCAACAAAATCATTGACAAGACGAAGAGGGAAGAAAGCTGTGCAAAGGAAAAGATGGGCAGATTCGAGGTGATTTGTAGTGAGTAAATGTGCATGGGTGAGCCAGGTGGAAAGTATGCCTAATGCACTGCAAATTAAATCTTCTCATATACGCCAAAAATAATATAACTGACTGAATAATTCAGAACAGTTTTTCCACCATCCAAATGGGTTGCCTAAAAAAGATTACTTGTTGTCTATTAACCCTCTGTTACAAAAGCTTGATTGTGTAAGACACAAGTGAACCGCATGTATTGATGAAAGAATGTTGTTGTTCCCGAGTGGGGCATCTGGTAAAGGTACACATTGTGCAGTGCAGGATGCACCCTATAGACCTGGACATTGCCAGTTCGAGTCCAGGCTATTCCACTGCCAACCGTGGACTGGAGTTCTCGGGGCGACAAACAATTGGCCGGGCGGGGGGGTGCTTAGGTTGGCCAGGGTGTCCTCGGCTCACTACGCACCAGCAATCCTGGTAGTCTGGCCTAGCGCCTGTGGGCTTGCTTTTAAACTGCCCATAGCTGCGTTGTCCTCCGACGCTGTAGCTGCGTGTTGGGCCTGCAGTGTGAAAAAGAAGTGGTTGGCTGATGGCACACGCTTGTGAGGACAACTTGTGTTTGTCTTACATCCCCCCCAGAGTCAGTGTGGGGGTGGTAGCGGGAATCTGAGCTGAAAAATGATTGGCTATTCCAGATTGGGAGAAAAACTTCTAAAAACAATTGGTGACTACTAAAAAATAAAAAGTAGTACAGGGAGTAAATATGTCGTTTTCGTAACAGGGGGTGTATTTGTTTTTGTAGAAAGAGAAGAAACAGTTGGAAGAAGCACTGGAAGAGGTTAAAGACCAAGAGGAGGAGTTGTCCGTGGCCAATAGAGTATTGGAGAGCCGCTTGGAGGACGTGCAGGTAGAAGAATGGCGTCTCTTGAACGTTTTCTAATTGCTTGATAAGTACAAGATTAGTGCTCTATACTTTGAATATTGTGTTCCCATACAGCATTTCAAATACATTGTTGTGTTCACATATTAAGGTGTGAACTGTAGGCAGATGGTGTATAGTGTATCAAAAATCTATTTTGTATCAAATATTTTCTTTTGCTTTTCCTTCTGCAGAGAAGCCTTAGCAAAATGACTCGCGAGCACCAAGAACTAAGTGAGAGATTAAAGGAGGAGAAGAGTCAGAAGGAGCAGTTTAAGAGAACCAAGAATGAGGTAGAGGATGAGAGGAGGCATCTGGACAGAACTATTGAGAAACTTCAGATGGAGGTGAGGGCCTTTTTACTTTAGATGCAGTGCAGTGGGAGGGGAGGGGGGGGGATCTACTTCAGAGCTGACGTGTAATCCAATCACACAGAAAACTTATCTGAATTTCAGGGGAGCTGAAGCTTACTAATAAAGAATAGAGATAAGGGTAAAACAAGATCCCAGATTGTCATATTTATCTCGCATGAATGAATCTTGTTCTGAAAGGTACGTTTGTAACCCTTGAGTTTCCCTGGGCCCACAATTGCTTTTTTGAGGAAAGGGGCAGAAAAAATGCCTGTTTTGTTTTTTCATATTATTCTTAAACTAGAGAATTCTGCTGTATTAAATTGTAACGGACAGTGCCAGTCTAACTACCAAGATGAATTATTTTAACTGTCATAGGCCTATCTTCATGATTAGTGGACATGAACAAATGAAACACTAACTGATAAATTCAGCTTGGCATTCATTAAAAGCGTTTTTAGACCTTGCCACAACCTATAGTTGAGATATGATACTGTGTTGGTAATTATAGGATTTTTAAAGCATTGATGTTCATTAAATTTAATTTTGAACACCAGCCCTTTTTAGCATTGTTAATGTTACCGAACTCTGTTTTTGTACAGAATGATGGTTTGAATTAGTTTTAGACCTTTTAACCAATTCAATCAGAGACTCTTCACTCCTGATCCAGGTGGACACTGGAGGCTGTGGTAATACTGGGGTTGAAAGGTTTCCTTTTAGTTAAGTTGTTCTCATGGTAAGTCCCTTGAGTTATTTTGAAATCCTCTTTGTTCACGTTTCAGATGAATGAGATAGTAGAGGCTTCACAGAGGTCCACACTCAATCTGCAGGTCCAAATCGATGAGTATAAGGAAAAGAACCGAAAGGAGATGACTGACTTGCAAAGACAGCTGAGAGACAAAAGTGCAGAGCTGGAGAAGTCTCGCCTGGCAACCAAGAAGCTGCAGGATGAGGTAGGGGTGCATGCTTCTGACCAGCTATTTAACCTCCAACCCGAAGGAATGAAGGCATGCTTAACACAATGGATCTGTGACGAAATCCCTATTGTGTGAAACTGTTCTTCTGTAAGAAATACCGCACTTGACAGTGATGTAATTGCTGTGGAATTCCAAACTTGCATATTGATGCAGCTTCACAATACATGGGGGTTAATGAGCTGATTGACACATTTGTATCAATCATTTTATATTGTCAAATGAGGCACCATGTGGCATGGATGTGGAAGCTATTGTGAAGTTTGCACAAGGTTTTAATAAATAGGAAAAGTTTCTCAAGGGCTTATTCAAGTCCCAGATCTTTTGTCTTGCACTGATTTGCATAAATGATTGCATACCCTGTTGGACTACCTCACCAGTCGCAGAGGCAACAGTAGTCCTTTAATACCTCCTATACAGCAATGAGTGCAAAACGTCATAAAGTGCATGGTTTCTCATTCATGGAGGTGCACTTAAATACAATCGGATGACAATCCTGTATAGGATATGTACTACAATAACACAATACTACATTACAAAGCCCTCCTATGAAAAGTAATGCCTTGTTTTATCTCATGCTACCCCTATTTCAACCCATGTGTTTAACCTCACACACCTACTGTGTGGTATGCCCATGCTCTTAAACCCTGGCTCTGCTAAAAAAAAAAATTGTGGAATTTCTATTGTTGCTAATGAGAATATTTGTGAGATGGGTTGATATAGAGTAGGGTTATACTCCTTGTTCTGAGAGTTGAATTACACTGACACTTTTGTTCAGGTAATGAATCCAAGTGTGTCATTCAACACTGTTGCTTTGTCCATGGCTGTGTACCACTCTGCAATTTTAAACCGCCAGACTCCTTACTTTTTATTAGACTTTACATTTTTTAATGGCACTTCAGTGCACCTTTTGTGGAAAGATGTTAGACAAACGCATAGCGTGCAATGACCACATTTTGAACTTCTCACCAGTGCACCATCACCATTTATGAAACGATTGGACCAGTGTGAAAATACATTTCTACAGAAGTTTCTATTTATCTGCTGACACATTTAACGGCATTTCATCTGGGGCTGGTATTCCTGTTGTAGAAGTGTAGTGGTTTGCACTGGTTTTTCTTCTGTTTTAACATCTGCTTGCAGTCACTTTTAGTACAACTGAAAACTGATGTCTTGGGAGAAACTGGCTGTGGTGTTCTTGTTTTGAAAGAATTCGCTAAAGGAAGTCTGCTTTCCATCAACTAGTCCTATCTGACAGTGCTACCCTGAGCTCAACCATGCAGTACCTTTTTCCCCCAGTGTTCCTAATGAATGTTGTCATTGTTTCCAGTCTTTATCAGAGGGATAGTCAGAATTAGTCCATTTCTTTTTGGCTTTATGAATAGGTTATTATTTTGTATTCTTTAAGGTTATATTCTGTATTCTTTAAGGTTATCTGTGAAAGCATGAGATTCCTCTGTTTTAAGTGTTAAAACAGAATAAGGATTTCAAAAGAAATACTCACCAAAGATGTTTAGGTTTATATAAGGCGCCATCTTGTGGTCAAATATGAAAATAGCACTTTGGTATTAAAGTGATTTTACCCTCTCTTAATGTAATGAATTATTTATTTAGTTTGGAAAAATATTCCAAACAAATGCCCTGTGTTGTGTTTTTTTTTAAATATCCATTTAGTTCTCCACCTGATTTTTTATTTTTTTTTAGATGACTATCCTGGCAGAAGATTTAAAACAGTGCAAGACAGAGAGAGATGATGCGGTTTTCAGAGGACAGCACTTGGAACAAAAGGTTTACGACCTGGAAGTCGAAATGGAGAACAAATCCCATGTCAAAGATGATCGATCGCGACAAATCAAACTAATGGAGGTACTGCATCTGCACACCACTGCTTTTTAAACACGCAAGACGCTGCAGAATGTTTGGCAAGATAGATACCTGTGGGTTTTGGAGAATTCCTTTTCACATTTTAGAGAAATGGGTCTTAAAACCATATAAAATTAAAAATGTTGGATCATGGTGTTGAGGAGAAGCATGTCAGATAAGATACTTGATAAAGGTCATGATTTGGACTGTTTTTTCTTTTTCTATTTTAGATCAATTCAATATTAAAATATGTACTGTGAAATATATCAAATTTTTACTTCTGAAAGTAAAGAAATTATACTTCAATAATAAATAGTCATATTAAGTAACCTTTTAATTTCTCATGTTAGTAAAGGCTTATATACCAGTAAGCACCATGTTTTAAATAGAACTGTGTTTACGTTTACACTGCACTTGACTTTGTTGTAGGTAATATGCAAGAGAAATGTTTGTTTTTTTTTCCCATACAAGCACAAATCTTTCCATGTACCTAATTCCTGTCTAGAACATCAAATGTCAACTCCACAGGAGAGTTTTAATTTTTTTTTTTCATTTCAATTTTATATTGCAAGCTGGCCCCTATCTTAAAGGGTCAGTCGTTTTTCATGTTAAACAAGGTGCACATATGGTAATCCATTTTGAAAATATTTATGTGCTCCGTGTACAAGAATTATTATTCTCAAACCTTTTCTCCTGCAGGACAAAATATCCCAGTTAGAAACTTACCTGGAAGAGGAGAGGAACAGTGGGGATCTGCTGATGGACAGAGTAGACCGGGGAAGAGAACAGGTTGGCATTGCGAGATGCAGTTGCCTGTAACCCACATAGGGGCATCAATTTAGCTGATCTGTACAGTTACAGTTCTTGCTTACGGCTATTGGTTTACAATGCTTTAATAGTGTGCTGATCTTGGTGTTTGTGTGTGTGTTCTGTTTGTTGGAAATTTTACTGGAGAATGAAAGGAGACTTGCAAAGCACCACACTGCCATATGTGTATGACCTTGGCTCTGAAAACTGTTGAACTGAAGCCACATTTACAGTATGATTGGAGCTAGACATTTAATGGCCTGCAGTACTTCTAACATATAGCAAGGTTTCTGGGATTGCCATGAATGAATCTGTACCCCATCTTATTTATGAATGCCACATGAGAGCCATACTGTAATACAGAGGACCTTCTTTTAAAGTACAGTTAATACTTCCTTCCTAAGCTTTACATATTTTAGTAACAAATGAGCCATCATTTGTAGTAAACTTTATTTTGCTAAAGAACCCTTACTGGCATTACTGATTCACTCTCAAGCAGATGTGTTTTCCTCTGTCTACTCCCTGTATTACTGGGCAGTGGTACAACTGGAGTTTTAGTTCATACTTTAAGGAAACTGGTGAGTTGTTGCCATGTAAGAGGATCTTGCATAGTGGAAGAAAGTGTTTTGAATCTGATCCAGAGCCCTGTTAGTGTTAACGCTGCCCTTTCAATTTTCATGCATCAATTACAAAAACTTCTTTATCCTGAGATCCTGCCAAAGTTGTCACCAATTATACATTTACTGAGCCATTTAGAGACTTTGGAAAAGTCTCTCAAAAAATGATCAGTGTTCCGACAGCAGACAAGGCAAAGTGCATGTAGTACAGTATTTACAAGCATGATTCTGTAGGGCTGGAAAAAGAGAATGCATTTCCTTCAGTACAGACAGTTTGTTAATTGCGAGTTTACTATGAATCTGTTATTGCAGGGAAGGATACGTTTCTCCATTTTGAAGGAAAGAAGGTACTAGATTAATAAAACTACCACACGTTGAAGGTAGTGAGAGAGAAGAAGATTGCTTTCAGCATGTCCTTGGCAAACAGAAAGAAAAGGCTGTGCTTGCCCAACTGCTAGTGTTTTACTAGGAGGCCTCTGGATTACTGTGCACCTGCTCCTCTGCTAGCACCAGGTGTATAGTGCTGCTAAATGAGTCTGGGAATAAGCTTCCTTTTCCCTGAATATAGGATAAAAATGTGATTAACTTCGCTGAGTCTAAGCCTGTTCCGTTCCACACTGCTGACTCTGCTCCCTGGAGCATTTAACTGTATGAACCAGTATGCAGGCCATCCTTCAATAGCACTTTCCCCATTCAGCTTCTAATTGGCATAAAATATTGTCTATAGTAAGTTCCTGTTTGAAAAAGAGCCCATTCTACATCACATGAATGTGCTGCTTTTATTTTATTCAATATCAGTGGAAAGTGGCAGAAAGATGCTTTCAGATAATTCGAGGGTCATTCTGTCCCACAGCCAGAGGGTGGGGGCTGATTTATTTATTTATTTAAGTGTATTTTTATTTTAATTCTCTCCAAGCTAGAAGTTGGCTGGAAGAGCTCATTTAATAACCACTTGCAGCTGCACAGTATGTCAAGAGCATGACTATTTGGATCAGGAATTTAAACAAACTGGAATACCCAAAAAGGTTTTTCTGAAGGCAAAACTATGAAAATTAATGTTTTTATTTGTCACAGTCTGGGACATTTTCCAGAGTCTTAAGAATAAGCACCAATAGTATCCTTGCACCATGGTGTATTGTGAACTCTTAGGCCTGCTAATCTGTTTATGCAAGATGCAAGCTAAATGCTAACAGTTTCAATTCTAATAGCTATTACGACCTTCACGTTGTGTAACATGTTCTTGCTGTTTAGAAATGAGACCACTTTAATGCATTCATGCAAATGCTTTATTGCAATGTTCTTGTTTTTAAAAGGGCATTTTACAGTGACTTATGCTCCAGTTTAAAATGCACATATTGACCTCTTGTGTTGAAAGAACAAGACCCAAGTCACAACATTATGCACTTAAATGTAAATGAAAGTGTTTAGTGGACATACTGTAATGTTAAATCTTTTTGCTTGCTGTACCATGTCAGGCTTGCTATTGTGGCTAATGGAGATTTTTTAAATATTTTGCTACTGTAATAAGTAATGCAAAAAATTTTTATACCGTACTTTTTGTACACGGACAATGCATTAGACAAAGGTTTGACGAGAAGTTTGATTTCTTTTTGGAACTACCAAGGGAAAAGTTTGTTGTACAAATATAATGGAAGAAAAAGCAGCTGTGTTGAGACATCTCAATCTTGTGAAGGGTATCTGGATAATGACGCCACTTTTTGTTTTCACTGACAGTTGGAGCAGATGAGGAATGAACTTCTGCAAGAGAGAGCTGCGAGACAGGACCTGGAGTGTGACAAGACCTCATTGGAGAGACAGGTAAAGTACTTGTCAGGGACCCTATTAATCTCATTACAGCCTGGGGAAAATAAAGAATGAAATGGAACATTGTTTTTAAAAAATAATATATATATATATATATATATATATATATATATATATATATATATATATATATATATATATATATATATATATACACACTCCATTAAACTGAAATCCAGGGCACTTCCTCTCCATCCTTTTTCTTTGCCTTTTTTGTAAAGGCTATATCGTTACACTAGGTACCCATATAAAACCGGGTTGACTGGAGGCTTGCATTGAGCTTAAATTTGCTTAAACTAGACTGTGAGAAATCTCAGATACCCATTCCCAGTTACCAAGGGAGAGTTGAGGCAATGGTCCCTAAAGAATTGCCAAACCAGCAAGGCGATCATACTAAACACACACTTTATCAGTCTGTCGTTGAGGTTTCCCTCCCTGAGCATCCGGAAACAGCCTGAGATGTTAATGAATTCAGTTAAAATACCCCGAGGAAATAATTTTATTTATTTGTTTTCTGTGCAGAACAAAGATCTGAGGAGCAGAGTGACACATCTTGAAGGTTTCCAGAGATCCAACAAGGGTGGAGTTGTGTCTCAGCTGGAGTCCAGAGTTCATGAACTGGAAGACCGGTTAGAAGGGGAAGAAAGGTAAAGCTCACCTCCTCCTGCCAAGCACAGGAGCATTGGGAGATTTGAGTTTTTTCCCTTCTAAACAAACTTTAACCCTTATAAAGTTGGATGAATCAATTACCCATCCTGCTTTAGTTTACTGTTGGCACTAATCTGTTTTTTTGGAATCTGATTTAAATGTTATCATGTATCATATTCACAAAGGTTTTTTTCAACATAGAGTGGGATTCTCTTCATTACAAGCTCTGTTTAACCAAAGAGTTTATAAGCACTCCTTGAAACGGTACTTGAAGTTTTTTTTTTTTTTAATAGCGTAATTGTCAATTTTAAACCGGAAAGGACAGTGAGGATTTGGGATCCAAGGTTCGTTTAGTGCTGCTCTTTTTCCTCCAGGGAAAGGGCTAATCTCCAGTTAACCAATCGAAGGCTGGAACGGAGAGTCAAGGAGTTGATGATGCAAGTGGATGATCAGCACACCTCGCTGACTGACCAGAAAGATCAGGTAGGAAAGCATCTGTCCTAAGAATCTGCTTATTATTCAAAATTAGAAACGGCACATATTTTTGACTAGATTAAATTGTACAACAATGTACATGTTTAAAAAAATTACATATTGAAGTTGTAAAAGTGATCTGCCTTTATGTATTGTATGATGAATCTGAAAATTTTCAGCTGCAACTGCGTTTGAAAGCTATGAAACGGCAGATGGATGAGGCAGAGGAGGAAATCGAGAGACTGGAACATGGCAAGAAGAAGCTGCAGAGGGATCTAGACGAGCAAATTGAACTCCACGATCAGTTACAGGGGCAGCTCAATACACTTCGGAACAACATGAGGTGAGCTTGTTTCACGGGATTCAACGTTCCTCCTGCAAGCAGCAGCTCGGACCAGAATCGGCTGTCCTGTAGCTTTGTACATTTCTAGTGTTTCAGTTTAGCGCACGCCAATTAAAACACATGGGAATTAAAAGGTGGATTCCAAATTGCCTGGTAGGTAGTTACTATAGAGCATTTACTGTGTATCCTTTCTACTTAGTAGAAGGAGACAAATATAATTGCACCAGATATTGTATAACAGATTTTTAAATTTTTATTTATTTATTTATTTATTTTAAACCAGGCGAAAAAACGCATCCGCAAATGTTCTAGATGACCTTGACGATGACGAGGATGATGATTTAAGCGTTGATGGAGAGAGTTTCCGTGGCGTTTCTACGGGATACGTTGCCTTATGAAGACCTGCTGTTCTAAATGTTTTCTTTAGCTGTAGAATATCGCTCTACAGCGATACACAATCTAGATGAAAATACTGAGCAGTTACCATTTAAACACCTGCCCTCCCCCCCTCTCCCACACACACACAGGGATGCTTAGAAGCACTTTGACAACTTGTAATTGATTGTCATTGTAACTTTCTTTAACTAGTGTTCTTTACAAAAAAATGTTGGCAAAAGTCTGGTCTCTTTCTTCCCCTCTCGGACAGTAGGCATTGTTCACGCAATAACCCTATAGTTCCCTATATTTCGTTATGTCATTTTCTATGGGATTTTTTTTTTTAAAGTTAATATTACCCCTAACTTGTATGCTGCCGGTGTTCTTTTAGCCTTAAACTGATTTGTAAGGAACCTGTTTTTATTTATGTATCACTATAGAAGAACAACATATATTGTGCATCAATGTCTGCAAATGAAGGGAAATTGGCTTGTGGGATCACATGTAATAGACGTTTTTCTTAAGTTGGATATGATTTAAATATAAAGCTTTGTTTTAAATGATGAACTGCACAGACACTTGTGTAAAAGGTAGTTTTTTTTGTTTGTTTTTTTTAAGTTTGTATTTACATTTGTAAATCACTGGCTAACTGGAGCAATTTGAGAATTGCGGCACCAAACAGACGTTTTTGTTTATTTCAGCAAATCCCTCTAAACTATATTGTGTATGCCATTTTAATGCAGCATTTATTTTATGTTTACTGCAATTGTGGCTTTATAAAGTTGAATGTAGCTAATGATATAAGTTCTATATGTGTTACGCTTCAATTTCATGACTATTACTTTGCAGCTTTTTATGGGCTCATAATATTGCTGCTACACTAGCAGCTGTGTGTTCTTTTAATGATTTATCTGATACTGAATATTCATCATTGCAGCATCTCTCTTTCTTATTCAACCCACATATATATTTAAAATTTGTAGAGTTTTGCATTGTCTTGTAGATTATCTAAAATCACAGGATTGACTGGTGTTTGAGGGAGAATCAGTTTTGCTTAGAAAACATAGTGTTGGCAAATACAACAACAACATCATCTTAAAAATGCATCGACTGCACAGCATTGTGTTGACAATCGCTAAACTGTGCCATGCTGTGACGCAATGCACGGTTTTGTATATTCTGCTCCTATTTAGCACGGATGGTATTCCAGTTGCAAAGGTGACTGTGCTTTGCCTGTTGCTGCCCCTTAAGCCATTAGGGATGGGTCAAAATAATTCTACTGCTACCTCTCCCTGTTCTGTAAAGCAGCAAGTCATTTTAAATAAAGGATTATTAGCCTAACCTTCACATCGACTGGCTATTTTTTCTTTCTTTTATAGATGTTTGAAATTAGGAAATTCTTTATGAACTAAAAAAAAACAAAAAACATTACCAGTCATTACTGGATTCAATATAGCGTGTCGGGCAAGCACAAATCTACTGTGTTTGATATGAATTGAGGGAAGAGTGGGACTGATTTTAGCTTGGTGATCAGAACTGGGGTTGTAGAAGCTTATACATGTGTCAGTAGAATCGCACCTCTTCATTTGCAGCCAATTTCAAAATCCTCTTCTAAAGAATTCCTTTGTTTTCTTTTGCTCTACTCCAAGCTGCCTGCATATCGCATTTCTGAATTGGGATAATGGTCAGTGCCTTTTGTCTTGTTTTAAAATGAACCCGTTCTTGTTACAACAGTGTCAGTTGTTTTATTTGAACGCCACAATCTTGAATAAAGGAAGTGGTTTTGATGCACACATGCTCTGTGTTACTGCATCCTTTAAGAAGCTCCTGAGAAAAAGTCCGACCTCACCGAGGCCTTGTCCTACGTCTCTTCAGCTTGGAGCACAGTAAATGCAACCTTTTTATTATTTAGTCTTTGTGTGCTTTCTTCTGTTGGGACCAACATTTCTTTTTCTCCAAAGCTCAGCGCACCAATGAAGAATTGAAACCACTCAGTGGGTATAAGTGAAGGAGTATACATTCTTTGAATTCCAGCAGGACAGTGAGTCAATAAATGAGTAATCTTGCTATTAAAGATGCGTGGGGTGCTGCTGAGAAGGGAGTTTTTGTCTTTTCATACAGATTTTTTACATTTTAATTTTAAACTTTTTCAATTACTATTTCCATTTTTTATTTTCAGTAGATTTTTAGTTAAAGGAATTTGGCGCTTGTGAATATTGTGTTGCTGTTCACCCTAACCTAATCTATAGCATCCAATGTCATTTTTTATTATATTAAAAGGATGTTGAAATTGTATATCTATAACCCAAGACACCAATATTACATTAAGTTTTAGTGTTGTTGCATGATTAAGACCAAGGTCTACACAATAACCAGGCACAGAAAAGGAGCGCTACGTACTTCAGCTGCCCACTACAGCATTACAAGTCATTATGGGAGATGCCAAAATGCTTGTCTTTAAATATTTGTGCCATGTCTCAGAAAAAGTTTGTTCTTAAGGGTGGACATGTGGCTGGTACCACCTTGAACAAGCAGCAGTCTTGAGTAAATAACAGATTTTAATCTTAAGTATGTGGGGATTGTTAGTTGATATTATTCCTTTCAACTAGTTTTGGGAACATTTCAGTAAAATGTTGGCTCTTAAGCGGTCTTCATACCAGTAATTGTGTTTTTATTTGATATACGGCTCAGTAGTTCATTTTCTATCTAGTGTTTGCAGCTGTCTCTGAAAAGAACATTTTTTCAGTCTCTGCTGCCCCCTAGCTGTGGCTAACAAAATAGGATGCCTGATAATGAAGTAATGGCCTATTTATAGTGTTTTGAAGATGACCTGTATTGGTGTCATGTATTGTTCTATTCAGTTAATCTTGGTTGTCTTTTAATGTATTCATTAATTAGAATGTATTTAAGTACCGGTAATTTGAATTACAATATAATGTATACAAACACATTAATCATCTGTTAATGTAGTTTCTGGTTTGCTTTGCTGTGTTCATCTCAGAAGGTACAATTCAGTGACATAAAAAGGAAATTTTTTTTTGAAGGGCTCATTTTGCAAGCTTTTATGACCAAGTCATTTATTTTTTGGTGCATTTCCACAGTATTTAGGCAGTTTTAGTCTTGCATTTTAATTACTAGTACAGGACTATTCATAATGTGCTGTACAGTTGAACTAGAACTGAGTTATTAATAACAACGATCAATGGACTAGTGTCTCTCAAATGGACATTTTGCCTTCAAGTGGCAGCCAAAAGTGAAATACCGTTTATCGTTAATGAAACCGCCATATTTTCAGAAATTAACTTGTCTACTTTGGCGTCAATTATTATTTTTTTTTTTATGTGGGTGCCATATTTTAGTTTTTGTAGCATCTCGTAATGCCAGTGCTAAACAACATCACTTTAAACTTCAGCTATAAACTACTGTGTATCCAGCGTTTCCGCAAGATGCTGCTGCTACCTTTCACTCTTCAATTAACACTGTGACAGGGCCGTCTGGCTCTGGAATTGGAATAACCAAAGGAAAAAAAACAACAAGAATACTGATATCTTAATTCAAGCAGTAGAGGGCAGCACATTGCAAATTCTCTAACTGTGTTTTTATTTTTATTTGTTTGTGTTTTTGTGAACCCACTGGGCTTCATCATATGTTCCAGAACTTGGTCCAATCAGATACAATAAACACCTAAATTATTCCAAGGAGCAACATCAGGGAATTTCTAATGAATGAAAGGCGAAGTCAGATACAAATCTTTCATTGGCATGCAATTCAAAAACGCCAGTATTGAACAGAAAACGGTTCTGTGGGATAAATGTAACGATGAGAGGTTGTGGTTTTAGGCAGATTTAAAAAGGTTTGGTCTGTTTTTTTTTTTTTTTTTTTTTTTTTTTTTTTTTTTTAAAAACTAGTTTGCAGTTATGTGTGTCTAACTGTTTGAAAAGGAGACATCCTCACACAGCCACACACTTTTAAACTGGATGACCTACAGTATTAGTTTGTGTGCCATTTTGAAGTAGTTTGTAAGCATTACCGGTATTATAAACTGTTAAAGGAATGTGTCCAGAATGATGTTGTCTGCAGGTAATGCAATCTATTTAAGATCATCAGATCCAGTTTGTTTTATGAACACAATGTGTAAAAAGGTTTTTCAGGTCAAACCGCTTTTAAGAATAATTCTGAAGTGTACATACAGCCTTCTGCTATTGTACCCTTATTGTATTGCTGGGATGGGGTATAATGCAAAAAATAATGAGGAATCACATGTTTAAGTTTACCTGTTTAATTTGAATAAGAGTTTAGGTGCACAGTGGCACATAATGGTCAATCTGGACATATCTTTTAGCACTTGCAATACACTGATCATGTCGTTCTTGCTAGTGATGATATCAAATATCAGATGCCAGTTTTTGTCAATGCTCTCTTTGTAATAGATAGCAGATAGCCAGAACCTTGGATTGATAATAGTAATACCATTTTATTAATCACTGCAAAATGCAGAATTCAGCGTTTAGCGCTTCATCAGAAGTCATCCTGAACAAATGTGTCTTTTAATGTGGGTTTGAATGTGGTCAGGATCTGAACTCACAGAGCTGGCACATGTTCCAGATATGTGCCTATTCATAATACAGGTGTGGAATTAGATAGTGTACAGTAAGTTCAGATATGATTCAAATCATTCTACTCTCAGAAAACAAAATTGTCAACCAGTGACTCGCCAAACACCTATTAAGTTGGTTCTTTTTTATAAAAATAATCTGATTTAATTTGAAAGAGCAGTTAAGCAACTTCAAAGAAGAAAAAGTCTCTGGTATCTACTATATGGGTACAGGGCATTTCTGTTTACGCAAGATGGCATTGCCACTGGCAGATGGGTTTGGATTGGTTTCAGCCCCCTGTTAATCTCCTGAACAGGACCTGAAGTAATGAGACCGGCAGGGAAACAATTCTGTTGCAGCCATTATCTTGTGCTTTTGCACTGCAAAAGGCTATTCATTCTTAAAATGGGAAATTTGAAACACATTTCAAGTCATGGGGAACTGTGCCTCCAGTCAGCTCAGCTCTTCTCCTTTGAAGCAGCTAAATCTGTGTAAATATTTCTTCTGGGCACCTCCTCAGGCTCTGTTCAGTTGTTGACTTTGGTGGGAAGCAGTAAGTGAACTGCAGCCCATGGAAGACTTCTTAAAGTTGCCTGTCCTGCATATAAAGAGACCTCTCCAAAGTGTTTACATAGTCAAACACAGGCTTGATGCAGAGCTTTACAAAAAGTTTTAAAAGTTTTATATTTACAGTACATACCCCTTAATGTTCATTAGTCATCAAATGTCATTAAGTCTTTTAGCTAATTGAAAAGCCCTTAATGCTGCACAAGGTAGAGTATGCTATTATTAGTTGACTAGTAAATCATATACTGTACGACAGACGCTTCACGATTTTACCAGTTTTCCCTATTGCATAATGATTTGATGTACTCTCAAGCTGCTGCACCAAATATGAATCCTATTTTCCCATTCATAAAAATATCTTTTTGCATTCTTTTATATTTTGCTTTCCTACAATTCATTTTAAATGTCAAAATATCTAGCTGGAATACAGTTTGAATACAAATTGAAAGCACTGTTGTTTCAAATGAATGCTTTCTGAGTCTAACCCTTTTTGATTCTGGAGTTCCATACAGCCTTGGAAGCAAAGACAGCCCTGGCTTCTGCACTGGTTTTTGGGATGCGGTGAATTTAAAGGGATCTGCACCCTGGGGACCAATGCACTTTGTGCACTGAGTAGTACTGTGGGTAGCTCCCTAATGTAGTCTCAGTTAAGTCAATAGCGAAAACCCCTTTCTGCCTATTGAAGTTCCACAGTACTCAAGCCCAGTCTGTGGTCTTTACTAACTAGCTTACAAGCATTTGAAATTCACTTACAAGTTCAAAATATTAAGACTTGTCTAGAAGTTTTAACACTGTGTGATAGTTTGACTTTCTAATAGTGTTAACATTCTAATTTATGTTACCAGTAGGAATACTAACACTTACGTCAGTCATGCTAAGAAAACTGGAAATGTCAATGCATGCTGGTGTAACAAATAACGCTCCTGTTGAAAAACCGCTGTTTTTGTATTTATTATTCCCTAAAGACAGTAACAGCAGTACCTGCTATTATCAAAGTGTGACAGACACTCCCTTCTGAGTATTGGTTACTGCAAGGCATATAAAATCATTCCATTAAATGCCACAGTCAAGGGTCTGGCTTTGTGACATTTTTATTAATAATGAGTTATGTTTAGTAATTTAGTAGTCATTTAAAACTTGTGCTGCCTTTGGGGCAAAAAGCTATCTAGTTTTTTTCAAACCCCTTGAAGCTATCGTCTGTAGAATATTCATGTTACAAAACAGCTTGGTAAATGTGTGCATACAGTGGTAAACCTGTCTGTCCAAATCATATGGGCAACCTTACATAAGAGTGCACGTAAATATGAAATATTGTGTGTGTGTGTAAAAATGTACAGAAGAAAAACTCAGACCTGTTTAACTGAATGTCCTAAAACTGGGTACAGTAAGAAGGGCCTTTTTTTGTGTCTGTGCACAATGCATTTTAGCTGTTCCTAAAAACAATACATCATATTAGTGTTCAAACACTCAAGCAACCAGGTATAGGCTAAAAGAATAGAGATCTGTGGTTATTACAATACTTGGCTTGCACAAAAAAAGCAACAGTGAAATAACTGAGTACAGCGAATTAATTAGTACATTGAAAAGTACTGCATAATATAGTTTTGTGAACTGACTTTGTGCATTATTGAACCAGGAATGCTCTTTGTTTGTTTCCTGGTAGAACATTTCCAAAGAGCACATGCCTAGGGAGGAGCGTACGGATGGAACCGCTCCTCTTGAATAAAGAGAGCCGCATCACCTAACTAAATAATATACAATGAGAGGAACATCAAGCTCTGAATATCAAGGCATGGACAGGAGCCAAGGGCTGGGATTCCTCTCCCTTAAATGGGCCCTTATTGCACTACACTGTGCAAATGAATACAACTACTGTACCTGCTCTACTTTACAACCACACCCATATCTCTTTCAACATGAGGCTGTCCAGTTTGTGAAGAGTTTTGGCTCCACTGTCATGGTCTTTATAACCACAAGTTTCAAGTCTTAATATAAGAGATTTTTTTTTACATGACTGGTAATACTGGAACAGGGAATTTAGGGTAATTCTCTGCCTGGCAATTTCAGGAATAATGGTCATGACAGTTCCTTTTATATATACCATTTCATAGTATAGCTATGGTGAAAAGTTTTGCATTACCCTATACAATGAATTACTTTTGCTTCACAAAGTCAGACGAAACCTGTTGAATTATGCTATGTTAACATATTGAATTACATACTGCTTTTATAGTTTGCCATATACTTAACAAAAAAATGACAAAATTTTAAAAATGTGACATTCCAAAATCTAACATGAATTACTGTACTGCTATTATGGTTTCTGGCAGATTTTTGTGATATTATTTCGTAGTTTCTTTGATGACATGATTAAATAAAAGGTTAAAATTTTGTTCATATAGTTTTTTGTTTTTTTAATTATGTCTCAATCTTAAAAATCTAGGTGATGCAATACTTTTGGCCATAGCTGTATATTTATTTTAATTAAGTATTTTGATGTGTTCTGCAATAAATTCATTAAACATGTTATCAAAAAGAAGTAATGTCAGGTGTGTGTATATATATATATCAGCAGTATGGTATGCTAATTGTATTATTTCTATATTATTTTCATATTATGAGTCCAGCAAATAGTGGTTAAAATCCAGTCCACTTTTTGAAATAAGCCTTGCAGCTGTAACCTGAACCTTCTGAACCTATACGGTCATTTTAAAACCTGCTCTGGATTTCTCTTCTATGTACGTGAGTTCTAAAGCCAGCCTTAAAAAGACTCCATTAGACATTGTTATTTCTTCGAACATTCCTGTGTTATCAAATCTAGGACACTATCTTTGATTCTCTGATGTTGTTTTTTCAGTGGTGTTTTGCACATTAGGTTACTGTATGTGTCTGCATGTTGAACCTCTCATCTAATTTAAACATGCAAGGGGGGAAAAATAGCTTCTGCTAAAACTTAACCTTGAGTTAGAATGTAATCTGAGATGCGCTAATATAAAGTTCACGACTGTCTTATGTGGGATTCAGAAGTGTTTGTTTTAAACTCAATGAAATGAGAACAGGTTGTTTTTAATGAAAGAAAGTGTGTGTTTCTGATAATGGTTTTCTGTCTACCCCACAGAAAGCTTGGACTTTGTGGTTTGTGTACCAGGTTGATTCATACAGTGCATATAGTGACGCCCTACTATAAAAAGAAAAAGGGTGGGACTGTGGAAGAAAAGATTCATCACATTAGCAATTACATTACAAATATGCATAATATGATGATTTGTAATTTACAGCTACTAAATTTACCTAACCAGATCTGGCACTATGTTACATAATGCATGACGACTGTTATAAGTGTAAACACAAAACAGCCTCCTAATGTTTGAAGTTGTTTGTTATGAATTATTACTATCAGAGGAAAAATTGTAATTAAAATAAAAGGGCTCTCAAAACAAGGCCACTGAGGATTTCTCTCTGTTTTTAAACCTACTTTCTTTTGGCTGTGCAAAAGAAAATATAAGCATGAGAAACACCCTCAGAAAACATTCTAAAAAACCACAGACAGGTAAAATGTAGCCTGACAGGTCAGGTGAGAAGCCAGGCCTAGAGGTTCATTTTAGTTGCCGAGCAACTAGAGGCACTATCTTTCGGAGCTGGGATGTACCCATTTGCTGTCTCTCGGTACAACATTTGAGCGCTGCAAAGACATATTATAGCAATACATTTCTACAGCTCTGCTATTTGGCTCTGATAAAGCATCATGGTTTCTCTTATCCTATAGACATTTTTTTCCCCTTATCTAGCCGAACAGGAATTTAATACAATTGTGAAACACATGAAGCTTACTTTCGGGGTGGAACCTTTCTTGCCTCAGGAAAAGCTGCAGCAGCAAGTGACAGAAGGCAATCCAGCCATTGTTTTTCTGTAGGTTGCAGGTCAAATTTACTTATCAAAATGATAAGGTACAGTTCTGCGTCTGGCACTACAGTCACCACCACTGATAGCCTGGACCAAGCCAGAAGAGTAAGTATGAAAAACAGAGCCATTTACAGGAATGGAAGGTGTTAATGTTGACAGCATTGTATCACTGGAAACTTTAAAGGTAGAGTAAAAGTATGCACTTGTATGTTGCATATTACTAAAACCAATAGGCACTTGTGTTACAATAGTTTTATTTAAGTTGTTGTTCTATTTGTATTTCCACTGTTGGCATAAATTCAATAATTGTTTGAAATGTATTAATCAAATCAAACAAAATTGATCACGGTCTGTTTTGGAAACTAACATTTTTGTTTGGGACTTGAATATTCTTTGATTCTTTAATGATTAGTATTTTGAATGTGTCGGGTTTAGCTTTTAAATGAATGTGTTAATAATCACGCTCTCTATTTGCATCTCTATAATAAAAAGCATGCCCATATTGATGGTTATAATGAGTATGTTAATTAATCCATCTTTAGTGTATCAGATGTGTTGGTGTTTCCTGTAAAATGTTAACAAAAATAGCATGTGGGTGGACAGGACCATGCTGCTCACCATCTGGGAGTCATCATTACTGTAAGATATTATCTACAGAATACCAATTCAGAAGAATTCAATAAACCTTTTTTTTTTTTTTTTTTTTGCTAGTACTTTTACAACCATGTTCAATGCAGATACATTCTATTTCCTGCATGCAGTCGTTCTATGTGTTTGGGGTAATTCACAGGCATCAGGGGGTGCTTTGTTAAGATAGCAGGATCATACGTGTTTTGTTTATAAAGTTACAGAGTACCAAGACAGCTTCTGGGATACAGCACACGGGTCTACCTGCGGCTGAAACTACTTGTGTTTCTGATCAATCAGTGTGTACAGGACTGTGGAGAGATCTAGCAAACACAAACCAGGAATTATGTTTTAGCATAAAATTGAATAACATTGTGACTGAACAAAACAAAAAAAGATTTTAGACATGTTTGAGTACAACAAATACTTGCTTATATCCAAGTTTAAAACCTGTGAATTGAGAGCCCAATAATACGTTGTGTGTAGGGTCGCTCTTATTGTATTGTCATCTCGGGTCGTTAATGTTTGCATAGATCTGTACATGATAAAATGAACTGCAATTTTCATTAATCTTTAACAATTACTTGTTGACCATCTTGCAACAACTGAAAATAAGTAAAAACCCTTGTAGTTTTTGCACATGTAAATTATCACTACTAGATCTAATGGAATAATGTAACTATGGGGAACAGCATTTTACCAGTGTTTTCCTAATGTCTTCTAGAGGGCTGTCCGCACCATGCGACTGACTCTCCAGACTCACGACTCTTCCCCGGTAAAGGATGGGGCCACGAAGAAAGGAAAAGCAGACAATGTAAGTAATCTAAGCAAAAGCAAAGGCTTTATCAAGGTGTATTTCTGGGAAACAACTTACAGTCAACTTGCTTAGTCACATGATCAGCGGGTCACATATTCAAAGTATCCTAATTGGTCAAAAAGCATTTTCTCAAAGGTTGAAGCCATATACTCTGGGGAACCTACTTCTTTGTGCTGAACTGGACTCCAATCAGTGTAAATATACCCTACAATTGAGTGTTATCCAGATCCTTCAACCATCAATTGTGTAAGGGGCAGTGTTGTGTGATACACAGCCATTACAGAGTCTGCCCCCTGTTGGTGAGATGAGATGTGGTTAAAAGCTCTAAAACTCTGAATGCAGACAAGCCCATCTCTTTAGCGCTGTGCGGGTCTCCGGTTTTTACCCAGCCTCCACCCTGCTACTGTTGCATATTTAAACCAGTAGCAGATGAAAACTTGCTATACAGGTTTTGAATTACTAGTGACATTCAAAGCACTTTGATAAAAAACAGAGCAGCAGTAGTCAGAGGAGAAAAATGTTCTGAGGCTGAAGCAGTAATGATGAGAATTGAACATTTACAGCTGATAAAATCTTGGGCATCGGCAGTCAATTTGAACCTAATTGGTCTCCAGTTGTTGCCAGCCAGCTGTTTACATTAATTTCTTGTATCATGCTGAAAGGATGAAGTTAGGGAGAGGATGTCAATTAATGAGGCATGCATACCAGAGCAAAGAGGACATATTGCTCATGACATTTATTATTACAACCCATTAACTTCATAAACTTCTGCGGATGTGCTTAGAGAATTAATATGCACGCAGGGTAGGGTTTCACTCTGTCTGGCCTGGGTGTGATCAAATACAATTGATCTTTATGCAATAGTTACGTCTGATGATAACTTTCCCTTGCTGTAGTGTATCAGCTCTTCATGACCAGGATTTTCTGGTTCCCAGTCTTAAATCCACACCTTGTTGGATTAATTCCTCTTTTAAAGGGGAAGTCTAATTATCTTGGGTTAATCATTTTAGTTATGTTTCAATGTGACTTTAACAGTTCTAAATGGCTACTTGTGTTTTAATGTGTATTTATCCTATAATCAGACTGTCACATGAATTTGATGAAAGGCTTTTTGTTCATAATCTGCTGCATGCATTGGGGAGGGCACATAGCTAATGATCCTATGGGGTATCATTTTGTAGAATGCTTCCCTATGCTGTTCTGTTTGTAAACCAAATTTGGATATGTTGACAATAAACCACAGTAAGAACAGAAAATAGGAGACACTTTTTTACACAGAGAATTGTGAGGGTCTGGAATCAACTCCCCAGTAATGTTGTTGAAGCTGACACCCTGGGATCCTTCAAGAAGCTGCTTGATGAGATTTTGGGATCAATAAGCTACTAACAACCAAACGAGCAAGATGGGCCGAATGGCCTCCTCTCGTTTGTAAACTTTCTTATGTTCTTATGTTCTTATGTTCTTATGTAACATTTTATTAAGGAAGATGGGATCAAATGCATTGTTTGGTGATTATGGTAAAGTGTGCTGTCTTCAAGCATTTGTAGCAGTTAGAACAAAATGAAAGTTTATTCTTTACACTGGCATTGGAAGATATGTCTGTATTTCGTAGTTAAGGTTTAGAGATAAACAAGCAGACTGCTGGCTGTAGATACCATCCCATCCCTAAAGGATTTATCCCATTGTGAATTATGCAGCCGTCCAAGTTATCTTTGTGCTGATTTCTTTCCTTCCTAATGACAATACTCACCGTTGCCAAGGTTGTGATGTTAGCTAGCAGACGTAATGTCAAGTTACCAGTAGGACTGCAAAGCAGCAGCATGTGTGCGCAGGTTGATTCTGCTCCCATTCAGCTATAAGCAGGTACCACTCAAATGGGTATTGTGTTTTTATCTAAACTGTCTCCTTTAAGAAAAGGTTTAGGCTTGTATTCCTGCTCAGCTTCTAAAAGAAAGATACTTGCCTTACACACGTCAAGGAAACACTTGATTACGGAAACCATTGCGAAATACATTCTGACTAAGCTCATGACACAAGAAATGTTTGGAATAGTTTTTGGATAAGGTATTTCATGCAAATCATTTCTGGTGCATAGTTTAAAACAACTAAAGAGCAGAGAATGAAGGAAATCAGTTATTACAGTATAGTATGACTAAATCTAAACTGACAACATGAACATTTAGATTTAAATAAAATAAAAAAAGTGGATGAATAGATAAACTGGAATAAAAATTATCTGTACCTTTTTAATTATAAACAGTTTACCACTAGCTTACCAACACAAATGCTTTAGCAATATAACAAGAACAAAAGTTTCTTATTTTGTTAATGGCTAGTTAGTATATACTGTGATTGTATCTTATAAACTAATATCATTTACAGGCACTTCGAAAGGTATAACTGTAGCATATAATAGTTTATAAATAGCTTGCTGTATACCAATAATGAAGCTTCGTGCGTTAACGCATGTTAATAAGCTAGCTGTTAACAGTTAGAAAATAAAAAAATTGCTGCTTAAAAGAATTGGAATGTACTGTACGTAACAAAGTTTCAGTGAAGTGAAGTCTTGTGTGGGAAAGAAGCAGAGCATTACACACATGACAGGATATAGGGGCACAACCAAACAGAAGAACAGTTCAAATATATAAGCTGGTGTAGGCAAGGTTTTGGCAAGGGGAGAAACCATGGCTGCTGGCCCATAAACTATGTTATACAGTGGGCTTCACCTTTTTATTGGTTGTACAAATGTTTGCCAGGGAAGCCACCCTCCCACACCCTCTTATAAAAAACAATGAGATGCTCTTTCATAAACAATAAAGCGTTTTGTTTGTGTGCTGTCCTAGTGAACTTGGATCAATTGCATTTTAAACAAGTTACCCTCGGTACTGTATAAATTAATTTGTATAAATTAGAATAAAACAGCAGGTTACAGTATATAGTAGACATATAGTGCATGTTAACATTTATGAACAGTATATGTATTTATTAATGATTTTGAATATAGTGCTTTCAGTCCTATGCTTTATACAACATCTCCAATGTTCTTCATAATTATATTTTACCGCTGCAGAAACCTACGCTTTTTTTTTTTTTTTTTGCAGCTGAATGAAACAAAAGGACTTTATTGTTAGGATGACAAGAGAACAAGAAAAACCTCGTGGGCTTGTTGACACTTGGGAGATTTCTGAGCAAAGCCGGGCGAGCAGTATTAGCTTGTGTTGAGTTGGGTATTACATTACATGAGTGACAATAGCAGAAATAGAAAATGCAGGTTAGAGAGGGTGGCTTGTAACTGAACACTCAAGAGTAGGTGGTTGCAGATCGCATTTATTTACATGTAACTAATAAACAAGAGTGTGCAGGGTCTCTTGGGAACAGGAATACTAGTGTGGTCTTTATTGGTCCTTTCAAGGAAATTACAGCTCCAAGAAAAGTACAGCCTCTAGTTCAGTTGAGGCAAGGCATCTCATAATGACTCTGGAGAATGTGAGATGGCCATGTCACCCTGGATTCTGATCAGATCTCAGCAGTTGCAAAGGGTTAGTTCTGGACAGATTTAGACTGCAGATCTCCAGTCAAGTCTCAACTGCTTCTCAACCAGGTACAAAAGTGGAACTGGTGGCTCAGTAGATTGAGCCAGCACTGTAACTCAGAAGCCTTATGAAATAGAGAGTATTGTGAATGAGCTTAGCAAGCAAGAGACACCAAAGTCATCACATGAATGTTTAGGAGCAAGACCTGTTTTTGGTTTTAGTGTGTGATTTGATCATATAATAAAAGAGTTATCGGAATACATGGGAACAGTGCCTGGGGGTAAGAGGCTGTGGCCTGTCACAGGTATTCTGTCATAGAGAGATGTGTGCTTGATGTGCCTCATTGTTGTTGCTGTATTTCTACAATAGTGAATATGAGCTTCTGACCTTTTAAATAGCTGTGAGATAATTAATCTTTTACAATACAATACAGTAAAGAGATATGTGTGACAGAACATTCTGATGTTTTTTTTGTTTTTTTTTTAAATCATGTGTTTCCAGTTTCGAATAAATCCCAATAAAAGGGTAATCATTAACTTTGCAAGACTTTTTATTTTGTACATTTTTAGAAGGCTGCCTGCAACTTATGCATCTGAGAACACACCAGTGTGTTAAATGACAATGTTATTAGAAACAATAAACATCTGCTTGCACATAGCATGTGGAACAGACACTATATCCAGTCTTTGTTATACTGTCATGTAGCTTTACATTTGAGTGTTACACAGTTCAAGATTTTGTGCCAGCTCCTCCTACTGGACTCATAGGATCTATTACGAGGCTATTTAAATATCAATGCAAATATAGAACTAATTACCAGTCAGACAGACACTGAGGCAGTGAGGGTGATCTTGGGAACTTAAATATCTTTAATAAAATGTAACAGAATGTTTTACATTTAATAATGAATTGCTCATATGGAGAAATTTAAAAAAAAAAGACATACACTTGTATTAAATTGAAATTATTGAAAGACATTATATTAAGTGTGGCTGAGTGACTGCTCATTTAAATACACAGGCAGTCCTTTATATCACAGCATTGGTTATATATATGGTAGCATGTTCATGGCTTCCATTGTCCTCAATGGCGTTTCACTATCAATTGCATTCTTGTTATTTGGAGAAACACACTCCGGACTACAGGACTACTATTGATATACTAGTACAATACCCATACTAGTAAAGTTCAAATGTAAAATATACTGAAAAACAGGATCTTCAACCTGCATTCCAACCGAGTAGGATTTCAATTCTGCTAAGTATTGTATTCATTTTGTAGCTTAAATCAGTCTGTAGTGTCTTTTTTTGTACTATTTTTTTTTTAATCAAGTATCAAAAAAATGAAACAATAATAGTTCTGTGCGACTAAGATAGCGTTTATTTTCCTTTGCTTGAAACGTTTCGAACACTGGTGCTATTGTCCTGCTGGTTTTATCTTTCCTTTGCTATACTCTGATTAATCCTCTAGAGCAAAACATGTCCCCGAGCCAGAGATACCATTGTCTAAACATTTGTTCAGCTGAAACGGTATCCTCTTTTAATATGAGAAAAAAGATAATTATTTAAATTCTTTTTTTTTTTACTTTATTGTTTAGAATCTGTGCCATGTCCTTTGCACTTAACATCCGTTAGTTTGGCTGTTCTTCTTTAAGTTAGGAAGGATGTTTTAGCAGTGTAGCATCCTGGGATTTCACAGATATGAAGTTGCCAGTAAGGAATTATCTAGTTAGAAAGCATATTGTGCCATATTGCATGCAGATTAATTTAAACAATGTATATCAGTCATTATCTACATGACGGCCATTAACTATTAACTACATATTTAAAATCAGTAATTTGCTTACTTGAAAAAACTGTATTTAGGTACCTTTTTAAGAACCGACGTATTCTTTTTGAGAATTACGTCTCACTGTGATCCTAAAAGTTAAAGGATTTTTCTTCTTTCTAGACTAATCCTATGGTTATTTTCAGGAAGAGAAGCCAGTCACCCCAACCAGGAGAAGGAAGAATGGACATGTCCATAGTGAGAGAACAACCATCATTGAGAAGCCTGCACTGGTAGAACTATTTCTCATTATACCTGGTATTGTTTGTTTGGCAAAATTCTGTTTTTTATATATTTTATTTTAAAGATTGATTGCACATCCATATAATCACCAATAAAATGCTCTAACTGTTGTTCCAAATATGATATTATTACATTTACCAGTCCTACTTTCTAAGCTGTTTGGATGTTATTCCCACAGTTTGGCATTCTATTTGGGTATGAATTTTCTGCCTTTATTATACAACATTAACAACAGCTTCCATATTCTTTTTTATAGAACACAAGAAAATGGAAAAGGGCAGCTGGGGTGTTTGTTTGGCTGTAGTCTTGACTGTGATATTTGTGGTTGGTACATTTGAAATAGCGAAAGGGAAGCTTGATTCTCTTACCAAGTTTGATGCTAAACCAGTGTTTCAAGAAATATTTTAATATTCAACTTGCATGCTTGTGGTAAGAAATTATTCAAATCAGCTTGAATAAATTATATTTAAATTCATAATGCAAAAGGATGCAAACACTAGTTTTTATTACCACCCACAGCATGACTGCCATCCACCACCATGGTGGTGTTTGTAATGCTACCTGAAGCATTATCTTTTAAAATATTGATACAGTTCTTTTATGTGAAGCCAGTACAATCCAACATTGTAAAGGAGAGTAGAAAATGTGCGTCTGAAACCTGAGACCACCGGGTACTGGCGTCCTGTCTTTCTTAGTCAGCAGCACTTCACATGCACCACATATTCGGCAGTCCGGTGACAACATGACCCTGCCTTTCAGCATCTCTCCAGTGTGTCGAATGGAGCCCCGTCAGAGCCAAACAAGAGGGGCATGGTCTATGGGGTGGTACACAGGCCCGACGCAGACAGCCAGAGGGAAGTAGTGGTCTGTGAGTGGTCAGCCAATCAGATGAAGGATGAGATGAACTACATCAAAGAGGTGAGAGCCTGCTCTGTGCTCAGTTATACTATAGCTGCATAATAAACTATTGTATTGTATTAACATGTGCTCCGCTCTTGAAAACAGCCTACACATTGCTGTACTTAATTTTCAGTGACAGCATACTGTAGTACTTACTGTATGTTCCCATGTTTCATTTGCTCTCCTTTGCTCAATACAGGTCAGAGTTTCCTTGGAGAAGGTTAGAGAGAGAATGTACGGAGAATTTGGAGGAATACAGCAAAAAATGCAACAGCTTTCACAGGATATAAGAGTAAGTCAAGTTTCTAGTTGCATCTTTTGTGATGCCACAATGTGACAAAATATCAACAGCTTTCTAATGATAATATGTCCTTCCAGTCAGTGCTGTACTTTTGGAGACTATTTTTTGTCC
The DNA here is from genome assembly GCF_017654505.1 of Polyodon spathula. NCBI lineage: Eukaryota > Metazoa > Chordata > Actinopteri > Acipenseriformes > Polyodontidae > Polyodon > Polyodon spathula. Next base: position 10,872,989 of record NC_054557.1, read on the forward strand.
AAAAAAGCCCTCAAAGCACAGAAAAGCACCAGTAGCTTTTTTTTTGTTATTTTATTAACATTAAAAGGGCATTTATAGATATTTAAAGGATGGGGCATAGGTGCTGAAGATGTTAGGCGCGCCTTTCACTTTTCCCTCTGTCCTTCACAGTTGCTCCTCCATTCAAGTCCACACGCGCTCTCCCGCTCACGGCGATCCTCTCTCCTAAGTACAACCTCCGGGGGATCCACCCACTACACGCACACACACTCCTAACGCACACGCACACACACACTAAAGTGTGCCCTGTACCTGTACAGTACACAGAACAATAAGCGAGACATAACAAACACAATGGCCTGGGTGCTGCCATCGCCAGGGTCATTACAATACAGAGAATCAATGATCTTCCTTCTGCCTGCAGCATTCATACTTCTAGGATGATGAGTGGTTAGAGCTGTCAATTGGCAGACTCAGACTTCTGATTTAATTTAGAATGCCATCGTACTTTCATCTTTTTTTCGCAGTAGTAAATTTAGCTTGCAGTGTTGCAAAATTATTGACTTTCAGAATTGTTTTATAAGCCTCTGGCACCAGTTTCCACCTGACAACCTATAACAGTACAGAATGTCAAACACAGGAATTACTCTAGTGTGGCTGAAAAACTTGACTTGACTTTGATGCTGAAAACTATTACGCAGCTACCTTGTGTGTTGTCGTTGCTTGAAGCTGGATGGTGTAATTTGGTATAGCGCTGGGTTCAATCTGTTTAGGTTGCGAATTCACAGCGGCAGTCCTTGCAGTCTGAACTGAAGGTGAAGACAGCAGCACTTGAAAGCTACGACCAGATGAGCAGCTCCCTCACGTCGGTGACAATTGATTTGCAGGTTCAGTACATGATTAATAACTCTGTCATATTCCACTGTCAGAGCCCTCGGGAACAACACAAAATCAGTTTTGTTTCCTGCATAAATTAGAAACTTGTTGGCATGTGTAATTTGTTCTTCCAAACTAAAGAAGTTTCGAGCTAAAGCAGTTTTTTGTTAAAATTTTTTAAAAAGACCAATTAAACCACAATAGTATGAATAAGTTCTGTGCCGGTAATCTTTTGCAGTACCAGTCTGAGTCTGTAATCTGTTAGCACTAAACGGCTGTTGTTGGTTTCTTTCATAACAATTTAGAAAACGTACATGCATCTGAAACTTAATTTAATCTATCAAAACAGCCTTTAAAAAAAGTATGACTACCTGAGTTAGATCTTTTTGAACAGTTCCAGTTTTGATTTTATATGCATCATTGTTACCACATCATTGCTATCATTTTATCATTGCTATCACTTTTTATCATTGCTATCAAGTACTTTTTAAAAAGTATCCAGCGGGATACGCCTAATTAAACATTTGGAATGTTTTTAATGAATTTTGCTCCCCTTGTCATTAATCTTTATGTAGAAGAATGTTAATAAGATTTTGGCTAAGCCAGAAATCTGAAAGCAGACTTGAGATTGTGTTTATTGTTTCACAAGCTGAGATAAAACGGGCCACTGGATTTGACAGAATTATGGTTATGGTTTGTAGAGTGCAATAAATTATCCTTATATCTTTAAAAAAAATACATTCAAAGTATAAAGGCTCACTGTATCTCAATAGTTTACCAACTAAGAGAAAACAGTCCAAAAAGGGTCAAACACCTGCCACAGTCAACACCATTAGAAAAACATCAGGAACGTGACACTTGCTTGGCAGACACTTGTGGTCCAGAAAGCTGGTCATGCAGCGATTCATACCAATTTGTTTGCCGATTCTAGAAGTCCCTCCTGGACAGCAGCTTGGAGAGGAACGACATGAGACAGGAGATGAAGAGTCTGAAGGAGTCCTATGACAATGCTGTGGAGAAACTGAAAGAAAAGGAGAGACAGCTGGAAGCAGCCCAGGGAGAAAACAAGACCCTGAAACTCAAGGTACAAAAGAATAGAACATCCACAATCCTATCTGCAAGACCAAGCAACACACACACACACAAAGTTTGTTTTAATAAAAAAGCATAAGGTCATTTTATGTTAATATGTCCCAATGTATCTGATAATATATTGGACAATCACACACTTAGTTCACCCCTTGACCGCCCTGCACTGCAGAGGGACTACACAGCAGGCAGCCAGTTCAGCTCTGTTACAGTGTTGGAGGGAATGGGAGAAATGAGAGAATTCCTACCTGCTTGGCTTCGGGATCCACTTCTTCAGCATACTTTGCAGAGTTTATTCTTAGGGGTCTTTTGGTTGTGACTTTGAACCTCCAGTCCAACTGAGTATTCAGTGAAACCACCTCTGCCAGTTCAAGGGACCTTCATCCATAGGGTCAACTCAGTGGCAGTCCCATCAGCAGATAGAGCCAGCAGGCTTGGTCAGTGAGAAAGACTGTCTGACTGTTTATCTGAGTAGTGTATATACAGTATTATAGAGGGAGGTTGGTACCAGGATGATGGTATTGTTGTTGATGCTCTTTAGGATGACATGAGCTTGTTGATGGAACACCCTCATATCATGCATTTCACAGTATCAGAAGCAGCCTTGGAGGTATTTTTTTAAATAGCTCTATATAGTACAATTGCAAACAATGCAGAACAATGTCTTTGTGCTTTGTGTGTAACTGTGTTTTTACTGCATGCATTAGGTAGAATCCTCCCAAGAAGCAAATTCTCAGGTGCTCCAAGATATGACCAGAAAACTTTATAATGAATATGAAGACAAACTGGGGGAGGAGCAGCGCATGCACAGGAGAGAACTGGAAGCTCTTCAGGTATCGTATCGTTGTTTCCAGCATGTAATTATGAGACTGACTTTGATGTTGTTTTGCCATCTGTCTTGATCATTGGCTTTGTTCAGCCAGACCTGCTATTAATTGAATTCACCCCCTCCTGTGGCAGACAATAGGAAGTTCAATTCAATAACAAGCACATTTTACCAAAATTTGATAGATTCAAAATATACCATGTGTATTTACAAAAGTATTTGAACTTCCTTAGACTGTCAGCTTGTAAATAAACTTGATGATCATTTGTGTAATTATTATTATTATTTATTATTATTATTATTATTATTATTATTTATTATTATTATTATTTTAACATAAACGCATTGTTTTCCCTGCAAAGGCCCAAGCCAATGAATACATTAGGCAGATTCAAGAGGCCAATGAGAAGGTGAGACTAGCAGAGGAGAAGATTAATGAGAAAGACCAAAGGATTGGTGAACTAGATCGACTCATCCTCTGCATGGGAGAGGTAAATACAGACCGCCGTCAACCCATATTCAACACTGTAAAACCTACACAGGCACTGTGCACAAATATCTGGAAAAAATCTCTGTAAGCAGGGGAGTGGGAGTGGAAAATGCACAGGGACACTCCGCCAGTAACCAAGACTTCTTGGATAGAAGATTCCGCTGTGTATATATAATAATAGCTTACTATTTATATACACACATAGATATAGAGGCTAGTCAGTGCATGCATCCAAACTTGAAGTGCGAGATTTCTGGAAAATGTAATTGAATGTGAATGATACAGTATTATTACTAAACACAAAGTCTGACAGTACGAGGAATAACACATCTCATAATTTGATAGCCTTACAGTACAAAAACAGTATTAGTATTTTATGATGACCTGCTTTTTTTTATTGTCATAACTAATGAATGTGTTAAGAAATATTTGTGTACAATAAAACTTCTATTATCCAAACTAATTGGGACCAGGAGGTTTTCGGATAATTGAATTATGACAGTGACATTTTTTTACATGCCTTTCCCAATCAAAAAAAGACTTAATTCACCCCTGTACTTGTAAATTTATATCCTACAGCACTACACTGTTCTGTAAATACCACAGATTGAGGGCTGAACAGTGCAATTTATAAAAACAGGGCAGAAGATCACAGCACACAAGAAGACAGGTTCATAACGGGCTGTTCGGATACTCGAGGTGTTTGGATAATCGAGGTTCAGATAATCAAAGTGTTACTGTGCCTTCTCAGGCTCTCAGTTTAATGCAGTGTCCGTCCAGTTAATAGATTTCTCGATGTTGCAGGAACAAAGCCAGCTTCAGAGGCGCTTACAAGAAAATGAGCAGCAGAGAGAGAGACTGAGACAGACAGATGAGATTGACGGGTCAGAGAAAAGCAGGAGGTAATTATTATTTTTTTATACTAAAGAGGTTTCTTTTTTTAAAATGTTATTTTAAATCATGCATTCCTTTGTGAATAAATCAGTTTATACTGTATATACTCCTCTTTACACACACACACACACACACACACACACACACACACACACACACACATATATATATATATATATATATATATATATATATATATATATATATATATATATATATATATAACAGTCTGCTTGTAATTTATAAATATAATATACGCGCGTAATGTCTCGGTCCCATTAACTTGGAAATGATGATAATCTCACACAACTGAAAGAAAGCCAATAATGACGACCACATAGAAACAACCCTTCGGAGATCATCTCCAGACCCTCCTGCTCTTTCTGCTTCTCTTTTTAAATCCTCCTTGCAAAACCATGTCTGGCGTGATAGGGCGTTTATCACAGAACATAATTGAATCATCATGTTTCTATAAAGGTTCCAGTGTAGAAATGGGAAAATAAAATTCCAGAGACTGAGACTAGTAACATGTTATGAGTCTGACCCAGCTGATTGGCACTGATAGGTACAAGAACTAAATAATTACTTGTGATATCTCTTAACCCTTTCAGTCCTGGCGGGAGCTCAGGGTCCCACCTTATCTTAAAGTACTGACACGACCTGAAAGTACCATTTGCCAAAATATGTGTAAAAAGAAATGTTGTTCTGTTCTCTTGTATACTCAATAAAGGAGATCCTTCGTTTCGCATTCTTCAGCTTGATAAAAATATTTCAGGGTTGAAAGGTTTAAAAAAGCCAGCCATCAGGACCTGTTTCCGGAACATCAAACTTTACAGAGATCTGAAACTTGAGGTTGTTATAGATCACCTATGGTACTGTTACAACAGAATACACAATGGGCAAACATGAAATGTCTTGTGTCTCTTAGCAACGCTGGAGGCTGTAGCGGTTCAACACTCACGTCAGACTCATGTTGCTCAGAATCTGACTTAGTAGTTGTTACAGCGCTAAACAAAAAGAGCCAATAAAACAACCTATCTACAACAGGAAATGACCCTCAAGGGTCTCTGTTGTAAAAAAAACGCATGACTAATGACATTCAATCTTCTAGCAATAAACCCAAACATCATATGGCCTTTTCCCATGCTCTGCAGCCATACCACATCACCTCATCATTTTGACAGCAAGCCTATCAAATAAAAGCTGTGCAGCATTTTACTGTGACTTCATTATCATATTACCAGACTTGACCAGGTTATTTGTTCCTGTTTGTGCGTGTAACACCCTCCCTAGCTGCCATACCGTAAGGACCCTCAGCTCTAATTAAATACTAGCTCAAGATGTACAAACAATTATTAAACAATATTACAAATGCTCAGACCACCTACAGGTAAACTGGAAGTGGTTTTTCGAGTGAAAGTCTAATATTATTAAACCTTACATAGGATTTTATTTTGCGGTTTGAAAGGTGCCGGTATGCATGCTGCTCAAAGTGTTATCTTTGATTTGGGGGTAACCTACATTTCAATATACAAAATATACAGACTTGCCAGCTTAGTGCTGCTTTATGTGGGTGAGTAGGTAGAGGTGCAGCTGTTGACTGAAGTCTCTTTTATTCAGGTCCCAGCTGCTGGAGGAGGAGGCTTCTAGTCTGAGGGAACGAATCAAACACCTGGACGACTTGGTGCACAACCAGCAGAGGAAAGTCAAGCAAATGATTGGGGAGGTGAGGAGCAGTTCAACTGGGGCTGATTGTGGGGAAGTGAGGTGGGGAAGCATATTAGTGATGCTCTCTACATTGAAACCTGTAAGTGCAGCATTGTGCACTGAAGCCTGAGCAACACTGATATGCTTCCCCACCTCACTCTCTCACAATAACCCATCTTCAGAATATTGTGGAATAGGTAGAAAGTGTGGCAAACAATCCAGTCTAATCAAACACAACAGTAGGGAATCATTGAGAACTGTCAGTTTGAGTGTGAGTCTCTACTGTTGGAAATGCTTAGATTGGATTGGTTGCCACACTTTCTTATTCCAGCAAACAATGATCCCCATGATAGGATATTCCACATAATATATATTTTTTTCCAAATGTGTCTTTCAACGTAACAAGCTTTTTTTTATCATTCTCCATGTAGATTGAAAATTTGAAGAGACAGATTGAGCAAAAAGACATGTGTATAGAACAACTACTGGAAAGAGTATCAGTTGTGGACTGTGAGGTAAGGTCTGCCTGCTTGTTTTTTTTTCAGCTGCTTCTGTCTGTTTACTGTAATCTCCACAGGCCCTGTTCTGAAGTAGGGAAAATTGAAAAACGGACCTGCTTGATAACAGGGCCCCATGACCTGGAAACATGAGGCTCCACTTGTTGTTTTCTCTAACCAGGTGTGGCTGTGAAAGTAGTTGAAGGTGTGCTCATTGATCTGGTTCCAATTTCTTCCTTTTGATTTCCATCTTTCTTCACATTACTGCTCAGAATTTAGCCTTCTAATGACACCTGCTGGATAAAATTTATAGCAATTTCACATTCACCCCTGCCCATTCTCTGCAAATGTACAGGAGGAAAGCTGCAGCCTGCTTAAAATTGTTTTAATTTGTAATTCTTACACAGGGAACTATCAGCTCATGTCTTTGAGTACCAGAATGGAACATTTTTGCTAACATTACATTAAGATGTTGTAAAAGTCATTCACAATTCATGTTTGCGTCAGGTTTGAAAAAATGAAAAACAAAATATGTGAGTTAATAGGGTAAAAATATATTTGCCACAGGCATGTTCCAATGATGTTATTATTTTGCTGTGTTTCTTAGAATAAGGAGTTGCAAGACAAACTGAATTATTTGATGTCTCTTAATAATACACCAAGAGGTCATGTGGAAACTAGGGAAACTGGAGTTGAATGCAATCTCCCTTACAGGTATGGAAATACTGTACCTGCTGTTGCCAGATTTATATATTATTAAGCAGAGAGGTATAATAATTTTAACTAAGGTAGATAGTGGTGCATAACATGTAGTGTTATGTATAGGTTTTGTGTTGATCTGTGGCTGTACTGTGTGTGGCATTAGCTTTTAATTTCCATTATAAATACCAGTGCTGTACAGTATTTAAAATTTTTATGTATTTATAAAACAGAGTAAACATTCAAGCTTTCTTTAACATTTTCTTTTACTGAATGTAATGGGAGTAATTTAATATGAAGTGGCAACAAAAAAATGTAATTAAGTGTTTTAATACATATGTTTAATGAATTACCATTTATATCCACTGTGCTAAACAAAACAGTCTCATGATTATCTATTTTATTTTTCAGCACACAAACACAAGCAAAGGTACAAGCCCAGGCACAAGAACCAACACAAAGAGCACTAAAGTACCCAGCAAGGACGTACACACCGTACATGAGACTCATGGAACTCACAGGAAAGACTCCACAGCAATGAACATGTGGTTCTTCCAAAACTGTTATCCTCAACTGCACTGAACTATTGCTTTAAATATTATATATGAATGTGTTTACTAACAGTTAGATAATACCGACTTTTTGATAAATAAAACACACCTATCTTGCTGCAGGGCAAGACACTTTGATTATATATCTTTAAAAAGTTGATTGCATTTAAATGGAATGCCATCAAAATATAAGCAAAGTGAAACTGTCTTAGAGCTGTTTTAATGATCTAAATCACATCAGCTGTTGATATACTGCCTCCTTTTGGGTTATTAAAATAGTACCCTTTGTGCACCAAGGTATCTATAACAGGTCACTAAAACGGGGCCTTGTCAGAGAATGTATGTGTTTATCATTATTTATATGGGGAATTAAACTAAATGTGTCAATTACCTTCATATTTGGCTTTCCAAAAGACAGCCTGTACAGAAATGATCTTGCCAGATTGATTGCATAGATCAGTAAACACTGCCTTTGATGTGATTTGATTGCTGCCCTGAGGTCTGGCTAAAGTACCTCTAAGTTGCCTTTGGAGTATTAGTTCAGTGGAGCTCATCATATTTTAATTGTAGTTTGCTGCTTCAAATGGTTTCCAGGTTCATGTTTCACACGACCCTGATCTTCATCCAGCTTGACAGTGTAAACCTAGGAGTTTTTCAGAAATTACTTTTTTAACCATAAAAAAAAAAATAAAAATACTATAGTCCCTGTTTGAAGCCCTCTGTATTTAATAAAGCATGTGACTCTGGTATGGAATTTGCAATAGTATAATAATTATTTAATTAGTATCTATACAGAAAAGGCAGATGGAAACAGCAATGGAATCATGTTTTAAATAGTGTAGCTACAGTATTCAATCAGAAGTCAAAATACTAATTAATGTACTTTAAAGGGAAAACTATTTTAGCCTTAATACTGGTATCTGATACTGGTATTGTTTCAGTAATATGATATCCATGTTTTCAATTTGAAGCAGAAAATGTTTAATTGATGCTTTCCAAAACAGCATTAAGTATAACCTTTTAAGTATAAGTATAATTTTAATATAATATTGAATGACATCTTCATTTTTGTACAGTAACAGTTATGCTGGCATTGATAACAATATTTATATTTAATACAGTATACCCCTCACGATTCAGTTTAAACCAGTATCTTTACTTTACAATTGACAAAGCATGTAAATAATGTGTATTTCAATCTTGTGCTTAATATATAATTATAGGTACACCATGCATCATCTTGATAAATTGTTTTCTTATGTTGTACAGCAATGTTATCATTGCATGTGTATCTACAAACTATATAGTAAACATACTTTTTTTTTTTTTTTATAAAAACGTGTGTTATATTTTATTATTTTATTCAAAACATACAACTATCTTAAGAAAATGTTTTAGCAGTGTCTGCTGTTTTTCTCTTTTTAATTACAATAAATCACTAAATAAAACACAAACACCTGGACCATCTTTTAAAGACATTTTAAAAAGCAATTTCTGGGAAACATAAAGTACTGTTTTTAGAGGACATACATTTAATTTTCATATAGTTATAATGTTTATTTTTATACATTTACCGGTATGTTTTTTTAAGCTGCTTCCCTGTATTTATATTATGTTAAAGTATTATTATTTCTATATTTATTCATTACTGTATCTGTCCATATTCAATTCCTATTCTTTAAAACATAACGAAGACACACACACCACAGCCTACAAACAAATTAGCCCTTCGGAAAAAAACGAACTCTTTGCTTCTTGAGCTGAACGGAGTTTGTCAATAAAGTTTGATGAAATTAACATCTGCGACAAAGTTCCTGTAAAATGGCGACCTTGGTCTGTGTTGATAGACGTTGAGACTCCGAGTCAGAAACAAGATTATTATTCATTGTTTTCTGTTTTTAATATCCATTAAAGAAAAAAAAGAGTAGGATGGCAGCTTCGTGGACTGAGCGGCAGGATCATCTGGTCGATCTGCACAATAAAAGCAAAGAGGAACTTCTTGATATTTTCAGTCGCCAAGAGAAACTGCTGTCAAACAGGTAAGTGCGTGAGGGACACAGACACGCGAGTTTTAATTCCTTTCACCGTACCTACCATTTATTTGTAAGAAAGGTATATGTTGATGATTTAGATGTGTTTATCATATATCAATTGCGAATTATATCAAGTTATTGTACAATATAATATATATATACTTATGCATATTATATATGTGTCTATACACAAGATATAACACACAGTCTTTGTACTTTTTTTTTTTGTACAAAAATACCTGACCACAGTAAAAGCTGTAAATTATAAGCGTTAGGTTACAGGCAACTGTCCAGCAATGTCGTTGTGCCACATTTGATGTACTGTACTAACATGCTCCGGCTTGAGAGTACATCATAAAAGCAGGAGTGGATCAGACTGCTGTGTAATAGCAGTCATAGCTGTGATTTAAAAAAAAAAAGTTTTAAACACACGTGCTTTATTGTTCTAATGCTACATCTCTTTACTGTGTAGGTGAAGTGTATTTATCACAGTGCAATGGTCAACTAAAGAAGCACTGAAAAGTGCTTGAGGTGTAGCAGTATGGTATCACAACGAACTGAATTCAAGGTATTTATGCAACCTTTCACGATGAGAAATGTCATGGTCCATGAATACAGCAAAGATATTGTAGTGTACGTTTCTTGACTTGGATTGTGTGCAGTTTATATAGGAAACTGGTAATTCTCAAGTAAAATGTAACATGAAGCAATGCTTTAAATTCAGTTGTATGTGGTGCCTTTTCTAGACATAATCAAGGTGGTTCTGTAAAATATGTGTGTGTGTGTTAAAATATATATATATATCATCTATATATATATATATATATATATATATATATATATATATATATATATACATACACACATATACATATATATATATATATATATATATATATATATATATATATATATATATATATATATATATATATATGTGTGTGTGTAGATGCCAGTTTTTTGTTTTTTCTTCCCCCATAGCTAAATATCAGACAACTGAGAGGGCATGTACAAAATTCTTGTCTTTTTGCCGCCATCATTTTTTAAAAGGTCTTCTGTAACGCATATTAAAAAAATAGAATCAAAGAGGCAAAGGCAAGTGTATTTAAATTAATATGTAAACCGTCCCTTAAATGCCTTAAATCTTTGTTCATGGTTTATTTCGTTTAGGAGATTTGTTCAGACTCTCCCTGATAAAGGGAAGAGGATTTCAGACTTTGTTGAAAAAGTTCGGTCAGCCCTTGCTCACATTGAAGATGTGGAGAGGACAGATGCTATGCTGTCTACAGCGAAAATGGAGTTTGAATCTAGATTTCAGCCAAGGAGTACCATAATGGAGAAAGAATGTGGACACAATACTGAAGACATCAGTACCTCACAAACACAGCTTTTAAAAACATTTATTAATAGCAATAACGCCAAAAGCAAATATACAAAAGAAAATGGATATACAATGGCAACAGCAGAAACTATATCGGAATGTATCGATGTTCACATGCCTCAAAACAATTGTGATACACCAGCAGATAGCCTGGCTCGGGTGAGTGTGGAGACTGCAACTACTGCTCTTCTAGGTCAACCAGTTTATGATGTGAAAATAAACTCTGCCCTCAAAAACGATGAGGAACTTGCGCAAGTATTTGAAAAGGTCACGCTGGCAGATGAAACTGAAGTCATGGCTGGCCTTGGTGATACACGGCAGGAAACGGTTTCCATTGGTGACAACAGACAGAATAGCAATCCCTTTGGAATCAATCAGCCACAGAAAAAGCCTCATTATATTGAAGTGTTTGAGAAGGCAGAGAAGAATCCAGCTGTTAGGAAATCTAAATTTAAACCAAATCAGTAAGTATTGTCCTGTGTCAAAACTGGTATTGTGTTGCTGTAGATTAAGTAATAATAAATAATTAAAAAGGTCTGGCACGTAGAAAGACATCTTTTGGAAATACAGCCAAGGGTATCTTCTATTTAGTGCCTATTTTATAGATACTTTTTTTATAGATTGCTGTGACTGCTTTCCAAAAAAGCTTAGCTTAATATTACTTAGCTTTGCTTATTTCTTTATTTAACAGGTTGCCCTCTGGATCTCATGGGTCTTCTTCAGCTGGCTCCTCATCACCCAGCCACTCTCCAAGAAGACCTGAGTCTCAGCTTTCTCCAGCAGAGAGACTCCTCCGAGACAAGAAACACCTTGATGATATCACAGCAGCCAGACTACCTCCACTTCACCATCTGCCAACCCAGCTACTGTCCATGGAGGAGTCTGCAGCACTGCAGCAGGGACAGAAAAAGAAATACGAGGTATGGTGACCTCTTTACAAATCTACTTGAATGATCTTCTTAGTTTAACTCAACTATTAATGTGTGTTTTTCTGTTTTCACAATTTTGATTTAAAAAAAAAAAAAGCTGTTTTATTTATTTATTTATTTATTAATTATAAGCCACTACTTCCTCAAATAGTGAAGTGTCTCCTTTATTGCCTGTCGAATAAAGAGTATTCTGCTTTGTTCTATGTTAATGAGATAATTGTATCAGTAACACTGTAAATGATGTAAGACTTGGATTTCTTCATAGCGCTGAGAGAAATATTCAGACAAACTTGTTTGCTTGAAATGTATTCAGTGGAACAAGGCATATTCTTTCATAGAGCAGAATTTATGAAGATATCCTGCAATGGAAAGTAATGCTTAAATTACATCCTGAACTAAATAACACACATTCTACATTCTCGCCTGTCATTTAAAGTTTTTTTTTTTTAATTGCTTATTTATTTTATACTTGAATTATTTATCAGAATAGAATAGACGTATTTTTCACTAAGTGTGCTTTTTTTAAAAGAGGTGACAGCTGCTTTTTCTTGCAGGAAGTGCAAGCCAAGGTTGCTGCACAGAAACTTGCAGAAAAGCTGAATGTCCGAATGGTGCCCTTCAACCCTGAAGGGGAAGCGATGGTGAAATACAGAGAGGTTCATGATGATGGAGACATTCACTCTTCAGAAGATGATTAGCTCAGAGGAATGCACATGCTTTGTTTTTGGCACACTGAAATTTGAGAGATTCTCTGACACTTATGGAAATGAACTTTAAACATTATTTAAAATACATATTTCATTATGTGAAGTATTCTGATTTCAGCAATAAAAACATTACCTGTGTTGATTCGCTCAGTATAAAACAAGGAATTAGGTAAAACTACAGCTGGGTAGTTTAAAACTACAAAAGCATTTGAGTTTAATGCTGCAACTCAGAAAAGTCCATATATGTTTTAACCTGAAATTATTTAATATGATTGAAAATATTATATAAATAAAACACAAAAACTTTTGTATTGCCTTTTTGCAAGAATATTTAAATAAAAGAACATTCATCATGTATTTTATGTTTCCTTTGTAATGTGTTTGCCATCCTGTCACCCTTGATTTGTGTTCAGAACCCTGGATACATGCCAGTTAATAGAAATTAGGGCACCTAGAAAAATTGGATCACAAACTTTTGTTTAACATCTGGAATGCATTTTGCTTATGTTCCTAATTCACTTCGATTGCATGGTTTCCAGTTATATCCCTGACATTGATACAAATGACAAGAATCATTGACCTTTTCTGATAATTCTGTGTGTTGTTTTGATTTGGATATGAGGACATTTCTTTTAATTTTAATGAAGGAAGAAAACAGTGAATATGGAATTCAGAAGAGATAGCCAGTGATGCTCTTTGATAACCCCTGATAATTGACATAAGAACTGTGGGAGCAGCTTAAATAAACATCTGGACACTGTTTAGACATTTCTGGTGACGGAACCCAGATATATCTTTCAGACTTGCAATAATAAATATTTCAGCAAGGCCTAAAACGATCTCCCTCCAATACTGGTCTTAATTATCGTGTTTATAGTAATATGGTGACTGATACAAATTTAAGTATTGTATATCTTTTGAAGCTTTCAGCATCTGACCTATGTGATCATGCTTAAGTAATATTGCTGCTTTTATATCAGGAGGTAAGTTATAGGTGAAGATCCTAACTAGTCATAATTCAGACTAATTTCACGCTAGCCTTTAACATTTCTATCTTCATTTATGGAGGCTTATCAGGGCTGTTGGTTTCTTAGCATTGGTTAATTAAATTAACAACTGGAAGATCCTGTACTTTAATGTTACTGCCTTGCTACTTTATTGCAAGTTATATTTTGAAATTAATTAAAATTTGAATTTGACAGAATTTAAAGACAGTAGACTAATGGAAATGTCTAAACAGATGTCTTATCTGTCCATAAAAATCATTAAGCTCTGCGAAATAAAACTGCCTGAAATCCTAACAGCGGGTGGTTAAGTGACATATTATATAAACACTGAATTATAAAATGAAATAAAGATTAGCATTTTGTTTTTGTCGTTCATAATGTCTTCAGTATGGAGGTCACATAGTTCATGGTCATGTGAAAGTGAAATCATTAAACAGCTGTATCTTTATCAGCTCCATATGCTCTGTTCATACGTGGGACTGTTTTAGGGCATGTTGTATTTTCTTTGCCCAACCTTGAAATAAATTGTGACCTACATGCAACTTTACAAGTTAAAAACACAGAAAGAACTCAACAATAGTGGACACACAAAGCACAGTGTTCGACTTTTCTCACATAAACAAAATAGGAAAAGGAAACCATTAAACACGTAAAAGTATTTTTGTTTTTATAATTACTGGATTTTGTAAGAACTGCAGTGTTGTGCAGTTACCTTCTTACTCAGCAGATGGCGGTAATGTTCCTGAAATCAATGCTTTCTGAACCACGTGATGATACCTATATTTTTTAGAATGTACCTATGCAAGTATATTCCCTGTTTAGTTTCTACTTGATTAGAACTGCATGTATAGCTATATAATGGGCAAAACACAAAACAACAATAACTGCAGAACAATTTGCTATCTTTGGTTTTGTCTTGGATATGCAACATGCTGCACGCTATATTAGGTTTTGGTTGTTGGTTGGTATCACACAATATTAACACTCTTCAACATTTGATTGACTCATTCAAATACTATATGCTCACACCTTTCATGTGGAATTCATTATGGTATATATTCCAGAAAAGCATGTTATGCTGCGACCTTTTAACTCAGACTTTTCTACTATTATGACAATTATAAACAGGTTAAACCAGCAGAGATTTTCAATCTTTAAAAGCCAAAAGGCTGCCAACCCCCCCAGCAGTCCTCTGTCTCTGCTGGCACAGCTTCAAGCAGCGTATTTTCATGCCTGTCAACACCTCATCACTTGAAGGAAGCCGGTATCGCGGGGACCACTGAGACTCTGCCAGGACATGGCAGGGGATAGAAACTAAAGATTTACCATATTTTGTATTATTTTATAATAGTATGTTTCCAACAGGAAAATGTAAGTGTTGAACTTGGTTTATTGCAACAGAATACATCCTGCATTGATTATAGTCCAGTACAGCATTGACATAACAGTATGTTTAACTTCCCATTTCTAATTTTGTATAAAATAGCAGCAATATCTGTTGTTGTAGTTTGCATTTTTTTCCCTTTGTTTTCATTGTCAGTCATAATTGAATTGCACAAATTGGGTTTATGTGGTTCTTTGCTGTGACACAAAATCATACTAGAATACACTAAATGTGCAACTATTGTATTCACTGTACAATACGGAATTGAATACAGACAATAAAATGTACGTGGGAAATTGTTAAATCAAACAATTGACAGTTATTTTTTGTGGGTTTTTGAAAAAGCTGCCTTTTTTTTTTTTGTAAACACCTGATACTGAAATGCTGCATTTACCTGCAAACACCCCCCAAGACAGTGCGCTAGACAGCCTCCATAGTCATGCCTCTCCTGAAACATAGACACTGTACCTGGAAAATAAAATGCACAATAGACACACATGTTCAAATAAAATAAAATAATTCCAGGTGTCATCTAGTCTATTAAGAGCTACCTCCCAGGATTGATAGGTTAGGACAGTTTCATCTTCCTTATGATTATACTGTAATTCCCTTTTTGATAAAGTGATTGTTTTGTAATTTAAACCACTGTTAAAATTGCAGGGCAAACCAAAACCTCACCCAGGCCTCCAAACAGATGGAAATGTCTTTCAGCCGCAACACTCTTGATCTGGCAGAGACCTTAGAGATGACATGCTTCATATGACATTGCCAATGTCACCAAGATCCTGATCACTTATTATCTGTTCTGTCTCTCCTGCCAAAAGCTGAATATGTTTATTAAACAAGTTTTAGATAGTCTTATGTGTTTACATAAACATGGGGTTCTATGTTAATGATCCAAAGTAACCCATCTTTATCCCCTAAAAATTTGAATTCTTTTGTGAAATCCATTCCACCTTGTTTTATTGTCTTGAGTAATTTTAATGAGAGTAAAATAAATCACTACTGTGATAAAAAAAAAAAAAAAAAAAAAACTGTAGAATGAATACTGACTTACAGGCAGGCAGGATCTGATCTGCTAATGCTATATATTGATGATTCAATAACATGATATATACGGTAATATTTAACCAATTAACCAAATCATTTTACAGGCTTATAATAGAGGACCGAAATATTCGTGCCTCCTACATACATTGTTTTGAAAACATTCCGTTTTTTTGTTCTTGTTTAAAATATAAGTATGCATTCTTCAATCAGATTAAGAAAATAATGTGTAAATATTGGCATTCAGCCGAAATGAAATCATGTTCAGTACCCTGTTTTGTTATACGTGATTTGAGACGTACCACAAGTGTACATTTACAGCTCCTCAGGGAATCAAGCCAGACATTACAAATTTAAAGCACTCAATTAATTTAACTGCCCATGTAATATAATAGGCAAAGCGTCCAATACTATTATCGGTTACATTTTCTATGACTTTGCATGTATGCATATTTACCATATCTGTGAGAATGTTACTGGGAAGTTTGCCAGCTCAATTCAAAACCTCATTTAGAATCAACATATCCCCTGCGCAACACTCTTTAAAGACACCTGCAGTCAAATAGGAGCGCTTATTTGTTTTATATTTATTATTCTTATTCCAGATGACCATTGCCATATATTTCCTCAAAGCAGTTACAGACATAGCTACAACATTACTATATGGAGTGCTGTAATCCTGGCCCAGACGAAACCCTAATAAATATTAAATATCTCAATGCTGTTAGCTGGATGAAAAAGCTAAATCTGAAATGCCAGTCAGTTAGAAAAGTCAGTGACAATTACTATAGTGAGGTTACCTTTAAACAGATTAAAAATGGGGAGACAATGGTGACGCAGAGAAGTTCTCTGCTAATTAAACTGGAGCTAGCACTAAATCAAATGAGTACTTTCTCCCTTTTGAAGCCTACAAATTATTAAGTGATGTCAAAAAGTGGGACAATAAATCATCCCTGTGGGAAAACACTTGTGGGATTTATACAGAATTAAAAGGCAGCACTATTTAGATCTGCTACTCTGTAAAGCAGGGCTTCTCAAACTCAGTTCTGGGGACCCCCTGTGGCTGCTGGTTTTCATTCCAACAGAACTCTTAATTACTTAACTAGACCCTTAATTGAACGGATAATTTGCTTAATTAGACTGTTTTACTTGTTTTCAGCTCTTGAACAGTTGCAGATTTCAAGCTAGCTGTAACATTTGATAAGTAACTTTAACTGCAACTGTTTAAGAGCTGAAAACAAGTAAAAATGTCTAATTAAGCAAATTATTAGTTCAACTAAGGGTCTAGTTAAGTAATTAAGAGTTCGGTTGGAATGATAACCAGCAGCCACAGGGGGTCCCCAGAATCGAGTTTGAGAAGCCCTGTTGTATAGCATTAGAATAGAGCCCCTTCATAAATTGGACACATACACATGTCT
Source organism: Polyodon spathula (assembly GCF_017654505.1). Lineage (NCBI taxonomy): Eukaryota > Metazoa > Chordata > Actinopteri > Acipenseriformes > Polyodontidae > Polyodon > Polyodon spathula. The sequence continues at coordinate 10,890,503 of NC_054557.1, forward strand.
GGATATATATAGATCTGTCTTATTGGCCCGAGTAGTTGTTTTGCATAGTTAAAATACTATTCAGACAAAGGAAGTCCTAAAGTCTTTGGCATTCATAATGCATTTTTTTTTATTAATAAGCTACTTTATTAATAAGTAATTTGCTCATTGTGCCATAGCAAACTTCCTGTCTTTGTAAATGTCTTTACAGGGGACAAGAAATCAGCTGCTAACTACAAATATTCCTGCTTTGTACTGTAATCAGACAATAGGGAAATGTAGATTCCTATGTGCTGTGCAATAGATCAACTGTATTATAGCATGCCTCTCCCTGGTTGACTACTGTAAGAGATAAGCTGCTTTTCGTTCTGTAAAGGGTTCTGTATTCTAATGTGTCAAGACCCTTACTGTATAACTATTGCAGAGATGTACTACAAACATCACAATATATATTAAATATATTTTATCTATACATTTGTATTAAATGTATATATACACAATTGTATAAAGCAGGGTCTGTAGGTTTGAGTAGATAGTGTAAAGGGGTGTGTCTTGTTTGTTTGTTCAAATAATCTCTGCCAAAACTACTGGCAAGCAAATACTAATTTTGTAGGCTTTCCTACAGCACATTGCCAAAAACCTAGAACATATTTTTGCAATTATAACATTTGCTAATGTTAAAAAAAGTGTCTGAGACTGGCAGCAATAAACACACATATTCATATGTATTTTTTAAAATGTTTATTATGCTTTAAGAGTAATGAGTACACAAAATGGGTCATTTTTACCGCACAATGACTCAGTGGGTCTGATTGGTCCTTGCTGGCATGCACTCTAATGATTTAGCCTCAGTGACTTAAAGAAGTGATGGCCGTTCGCTGAAATGATGGGTGGATGACAGGAGCTTTCAACACAAAACTACATTAGCAAGCAAAGTTGTGAATCCTTAAAAGCACTTAGTGTCAACCCAGGTCACACAGCGAGTAAATTATGTCCAGAGGCCACCTGAATAATATTCAGATCAATATTTGAAATTTGTGTGCCACTTTGGGTTGAAGTTCACTGACACCACTTACCAGAGATCAATTAATTATCAGGGGGAATAATCCTTTCCTTATTATTGTGGGCTAATGAATGGGCTGGTTTTATTCTTGACTGAGATACAAAGATACAGGACTGTTCTATCTTGAAAGACAAGATTGTGTAATTCTAACACATCTTGAGAAAATATTTACGGTTATTTGAAAAAGAAAAAAAAAACTATATTTAGTGCCCAACTGCTTAAATTGATTATTAATTATTATTAATCACATTCCCCTTGCTATTCATCCAATGCATCTATCTCTATAAAATACACATTTTAACTGTACAAAATAAGGTTTTTATATTAAAACATTTTTTTTACAGGTGTCATAAAGTATAGTTCTAGGAAACAGAGCACTTATACGAAAAACTTCTGCAGCAATGGGGAATAGCAGTGGAGCCCCCAGACACTCAACACATCCTGTGCTCCAGTCCTGAAGTCTCTGGTTTAGTTTTCCATAGGCAGCTGGTAATATGAACTCATCCATTGAAATGCTCTGCTGAAATCACATTGAGAATGAAATTCCGACAGCAGAGGACCCATAAGATGTATATGAGTGCAGCCAGCTCATTCCTATAACCACCTTGCCTTCCAAACGCAAACCGTCTTTCCACATTAAATCTCAATCTCTCTGGTTTCCGTGCAAAAGGGAAATTTTAACTTATGTGCCCGTCCTTTTTCTTGTCAGGTGGTAAATAAAATACTCACAGAAAGGCAATGGCAGCCTCTTAAAGGTTTTTGGTTTTTCAGGAAGAGAAATATGTCAATGTTGACAGTTACTGAAGTGCTTTTAACGGCACAACATAATCTTCAGGCTCCGCTGGATTAATGTTACCACAGGGAACGATTCATTTTGAACTTACATCTGTTCATGATATAAATCTAAAAAATGTCAAACATTTATGCACACAAGACAACCTGAGTGGCTATCTCTTTCAGTCTGGCACTTCCCAGTTCGTGGTGGAAAGGATTTCACATCTCAGTTGATCCTGACTCTGGCAGCCCCTAACAATACTCCAGAGGGTTCTTAGGTTTCCCTGACGTCGATCAGCTTGTTCTGGGAACAATATGGTCTTTATCAAATCAGCCACAGGAGAGCTTTACCGTCTTTTCAATCTACCTGAATTAGCGCTTTAGATAAAAGGAGGGTCAAGTAGTATTAGAGATTATGTTCTGTTAAATATTGCCGGCTGTATAATGCTTACACTGTGGTGTCCCCTTTCACCCCTTACTAGTAAAGTGAACACAAATTGTATAATTAGGCTGTGCTTGCCTAGATTGGTATTTTGAAAGTACTACTTGTAAGTTTTAATTAGGGTAAGAAATTATCTCAGTGGCTTCTCAGACCTTAATCTATTCCTCACAGCCATAGAAACTTCTAACAAACATGAGCGTCCCTTTTTTTGAAGAAACTGCATAAAGGGTAATTTTTCAGACAGTGATAAAACAATGTATCAGCAAAAATCTAGCAGGAATACTACTCAGAACAACATGTACAGTTTGCAGTTATTATATCATTACATTCCATTCTGCACATCCCTAAGTGTGACTCAGTTGCATACAATGAAGCTGTCACTGTTTTCCATGGTGGCAGACAGTTGAAGTTAAGTTATTCTAGCCTGAATTTAATGAAATCATCTGTGGAACACATTGATGCCACACCATCATCGAGAAGTTTTCTGTTGACTGTAGAGCCTGTTTAAGACATTATGGTTCACTGGACTACATCTTATTGTAGTCCTGGTTGTTTAAAGAGATGGTGACATCTCTTTTTACTTGCATATTTATCCCATTTCCTGCAGAAAGCTAGGAGGTGCTGGAAGAAGGACTCAAAGCCAGCAAGGAGAAACATCTTTAGAAATAAATGTTCTGGAAATACAAAAAAATCCTCCTGTGTACTGTGAATTGTGGAAAGTTCCCATAGAAAGCAGGATATCCCATAGGTTGAGGAGCACAGTAGTGAGTTGAAAATTTTGACTAAGATTGAGTTGGTTGGAAGAGGTTCCTCTAGTCTCCACAGATACACAATGGGCACCTCTAGTATAGCCTAATGTAAATAACAGGTCTGTCCAAATGTTATACAGGAGGTCAGAAATCAGTATTTAATATGCTTTTCAATGTTTTTCTTTAAGGCCACAAACCTGTCCGAAATCTAAATAGATTTCACTGTCTATGTTGCAACTTTGGCACGAAAACGTGCCAGAAGTTAAACAACAAGCACTTCATGACGGTTATGTTGTGTAACTCAAGAAGGCAGGTATGTTAAACACCATGAGAGAGAAGGCTACATCTGTTCTCTTACTCGTCCTGTTTGCTATGTTACTTGGGCCAGGCCCAGAGGAATATTTTCAGTGATACTAAAGCAAAGAGAACTGGCGAACGAGGGAGCCAGCTGGGACTGTGCTTTGGTTCTCAAAGAATATTATTTAACTCTGACACCTGTAAGCTATTTAATATTATTTAACCCTGACACCTGTAAGCTTTTACAATGGGACATGAAGGATGAAGGGCTGGAGGGCCACACTCTCAAATGTTTTCATTGTAAACGACAGAGAAATCACTGTGCTTTCGGATGTTGTAGTTATTTGAAGTTTTGTACCCTCTAGCTCACTGGGGGACCTCACATCGTCCATCACTTTCTCAGCTATTTTGTATGCCTTTTGTGTGTTTCAGTGTAAACATGGGCCAGGTTCATGAAAAATGAAAACTCTCTGATCTTGGGAAATTCATGAGAGAGAACAGCAGATTTGAAGGTGAAATTAAAATAATTTGTCCCCTTTAATCTCTCAAAATGCTGCTTTTTATTGAATCAACTATTTAAGTACCTTAAAGCATCTGTGCTTCGCGGATGTTGGTTCAGCACTCCTCTGGCGCTGGAGCAGACCTTTTACTCCATATTACATTCAAGCTGTTAACACGCCACACAAAATAGGATGAAGCTGTCAGCCCATTGAGTTTAATGGGCAGTCACTAATCAGTTCCACATGACACAAAGGGAATGTATGGTGGGCGAGATTCAGGAAGACTGTGGAAAAATAACTTAATAAATAAACTGATGAAATGGAACCCTTTTACCCCATTTCTTCATAAGTTGTTCTTTGAGGGCAAGGCTTGCCAAAACAAGAAACTGAAACTTGTAGAAATCCAGAGATCGGATTAAACAGAGAGTGAGATCAATAACAAAGAGTGAGATCAATGTTAGCCTTTTTGCAACACTATTTCTGCCAGTCTATTACAAGACTGACCTAAAAGGACCACCCCCCCCCCCCCAACATCTTCCTTTGGGGGGATTGAAATTCGCCAGTGTTAATGTTGATTAATTCCAGCATATATAATGGATGCCAATGTTTCTGGATTTAAATAACTTTCTATAGGCTGGTTAGTTACTGCAGCTTTGGCTTTAAGATACACTGTTAGTGGTATGCATAACTGTAAGCACATAGCTGTGTGAAATACCAGGCTTTTAATGTTTGGGTATCTACTGCACATATTTGTGTTGATATTCTGCATTTGTATTGTCTATTGTGGCTTCTACAAAAGTGTATACTGATATTACTTGCCCTGCCTACATTCTACGTAGTAGGCTTCTGTTAAGTTTCATATGAAGTACATGCCCTGTCCAGAATAAATTAGAGTGAAGAAAACAAAACCACATTTCAAAATAAAATTAGCTCGCAGTCTATTAAAACATAATCTTGTTAAAACAAACTCGGATTAAAAACAACAACAACAAAAAAACAAAAAAAACAAAAACAAATATCAGCTCTAATAGAAAAATAAATACAAGCAACCAAGCCAGTTCATTTAAGGGATTATAAAAGAAATGCCAAAGTTGCTTGTTTCTTGTTTTGTAACATTTCTTAGTTTTACTTTCCACTTTAAATCCTTAAGAAATGTGTCCGTGTCTGATGTTGAAATGCAATTGGTTCTGGCATAGAGATGCAACAACATGTACTGTCTGGGATCCCCTGTAACATGCAGTCTAATTTTACAGTCATATACCAACTCATTTAGGACAGGAACCCAGAGACCAGTTGAGCTAATGTAGTGCTGATGGTGCAATCGTGCATATGAATTAATATATTCCACGGAAATAAAACATGTATCTGCCTATTCCCACAGAAAGACAATCATGTATAGCCAAAAACATCCTTGTAAATATATTGTGACTGTAATGTCACCAGGCTGCTATCTCCTAATTAGCTCCATATGCCCTGCCAGATCTGGTTACCTCTGCTTTTAAATGTGTTCTTGTGGTATCTTTACCCTTTTCAATATACTTTTCATACCCTGCTTTTTTGTGAGAACAGTCGTGAATTGAGCAATGGATTGCACGCAACTAGCCACACAGGAGTTGAAACGGCACAGCTTCAATATATATAGTATGTGTTTGTCACTGTGTGAACAGCTGTATTTTTGGCATTGTTGCTATAAGAAACTAATCAAATTCTCACACTGAGCGGACAATACAAAAACATATCATCAGCAGGATAGAGCTAACCTCACTCTGGCCTTAGGTAAATATTTAAGACCATTTTGAGGTTAGTTTTAACCTTCAGGTAAATACGTGTGTCTTTTTCACTTAGTATGTTGTGTTTTTTTATGATATTTTGAGGTCAGTCCTGCTCATCACCATTCAGAGATTGTAGTCCATTTGTTTGCTCATTCTCAGGCCCAGCCTCAGGATGCAAGCTTAGACATCGCTGCTGTTTTGTGCAGGTCTTTGGGGGCTTTCATTCTCCCATGGTATGGTTCTGTACAGCTGTTTTCATAGCAACCCTGGGACAGCAATGTTTATGTTTTTTTATTTATTTATCTCACCATCCAGCTGTTGTGCTTTTCAAATTGTATTTCATGCAAAGCCAAACCCTTTTTGTTTTTCAATAAGGACGGTGTTTTGAAGACACAGGGGTTGCATAAAAATGAGAAACACTTGCCATGACACTGTCGATAGTGAGGAAGGCCAATGTATGTACTGATTCCGCATAATTAGTCTGCAAATTGCTCTATTTGAATAATTTACTCTGGAGGGATACTTGGCCAACTCTCGATGATTACGGTCTATATTTCCTTCTGGGAAACTGGAGATGGAAATCAGCAATCCATTCAGACCTGGTTCACTGTCTTATCATTTTTGACTTGCAAATCTGAGGTGTGCTTTATATAAGTACAGAATACATGGACGGAGCCCAGTAGAGCAAAATAACCATGTGAAGACCATTCCTTTACTGCAAAAGTATGGCAACATGTTACAGATGTGAGTTATTTAAAAAATCTTTATTCAAAGTCTGTTTTGTATTAAATAGAAAGTTTTGTTGTATATTCATGAAAAAATCCTTGACTGTTTGTAAATAAGACAACGGTAGTCTTGAACAGTTTGATGAATATCAAATTTCTGATTCATTTATTAAACAAATTTTGAAAAAAAACCTTGAACCATTAATCATTTTATTTGGCAAAATCTTTCCTTTATTATGGCTTGTGTGAGGAATGAGCTTTAGGAAAAGGGAGTACACATGATTATTTTAAATATGTCCAATTAAGGAATTTGCTCTGGAAATGCACAATTCATCAATCATCATACAAAGAGTAGCACAATTGTGAAGACTCTTCTAGAACTGGGTACACATGCCTAAAGAATTAATAGTTTTAAAAATAAAAGCAGTATATAAAAACATTCTGCTGGCTGTAATTGCATCAAAGTTTTATCAGCATCAGCACAGATGTTACGCAGCTGATCCTACCCTCTGAACTCAGCTCTCTCACCTTTTAGTCTTGATTTACTTTCATCTCCCTCCTTCTAAAACCTTTCTAACTTTACTCAAATACAACATTTATGCTCTTCTTATTTTGTATATATATTTTCCTGCAATACATCTTTATTAGTATGCATTAGCCTATAGCTATTATCTGTCCATAGATAATAATATCTTTATATAGTAGACCACCATCACAAAGAGCTTTAGAGAGATAGGCTGTGAACTGTGCATTATATGCAGAGTCACTTACAATAGGACATTGATTTAACATCTCATCCGCAGATGAAGCACAAGGAGGTTAAGTGGCTTGCTCAGGGTCACACAGTGAGTCAGTTGCAGAGGTGGGATTTGAACCAGTAACCTTCCAGTTACAAGCACTGGATTTTAACCACTGGACTACACTAGCTTGTTTGAGTTTATAATATCTACAGACTGAACAAGTGTTAAGAAAAAATATACATGACAATTTCAGACGAGTGGGTTTTATCAGATTTACCATTTATATTTGATTTTTGTAAGTACAGACAGCAGATTTGTTGCTAGGAATCATGGGAATCAAATTAATCGTGACTCATGTAAGATACTAGATAGGGAGTTTAAAATGTAATGGTACATTTAACTAAATTGATGTATTAGCTTTATGTCATTATAACAAACAGTGTTTGAAGGCATTAAAAGCATTAAATAAAAACACCAATGGCTCAAGAAACGTGGTTACCATAGAGACCAGGGGGTACTGTAAAAGAATATAAACATGAATCCTGTGCAACAGATTTTAAACACATTTTAGTATTTATTTACACTGTGATGCTTATTTAGGTGTTTTCTGTGTGTCTGAAAGTATTCTCAAACAATTACAAATAAACACCAAGATGTGTTGAAAACCTGTTAGATCTTGAATGCTATAAACATTTGGTTTTACACTCTAGGTGCAATAGCAGAAAACTGAAGCAGGTGAAAAAATATCAACAGCTAAAAAGTCTGCAGTCAAGTTCAGATGTTTTGTTTTTTTTAACAGCTGCAGATCAGAAGCTTGTAGGCCCAAAATGCTTTCTGCTCAAAGTGTTCCACTTACCCAGTCTGGCCTGGAACACAGTGTACTGCAGTTCCTTATCTATCAGTGGTCTGATCTAGTGATTAATCATTGAAATACTGCAGTGCTTATAGCTGTTTGCCTATTTATTATGAATTAATCCCAGATGCATTAGTTTTAGTAACACAAACCACCCTCAGGCAACTTGTTCCCCATATATCCTGGATTAGTTTCTTATAACCCCACAAAAAAAAAAAAACCTTTTATAAACAGATGTTTTTACCTCTTCATTATGCTAATATTAGTGTTGTAATGCCCATGCACAAAATGCTATGATAAAACAAATCTGGCATTTCCAATGATGCCTTTCTATTCATAACCACAGGCTTACTTACAGAGTTCTCAGAATGCCATACAGGTGATTTCAATCCCAGCCGCTATTCATTCAGTTTGATGCTCAGCATTTTGTTGAACGCTGAAGCACGTGTCAATCTTTACAAATTTGTAATGCCTGCATTTCAACTGCAATCCACATGCAATCTGCATGGACCCTGTACTGTAACCATGGAGTGCTTGGGATCTGTCAGGGAGTTTACAGGTACCAGGCAACAGTACATTGCTTCCCCACTGTTCCACTAACATACAGTACAGCTGCTTGGTTCTACACTTGGATCTGTGCTGGTGCAGGACGTTCATTTAGTAAATGACTGTAACACTGAGCCTGTCCATCACATATAGTTGGCTATATTACGTTTTCTGGGCTTTAACACAAATGTTCAATTAACATGTGTAGCCTCTTGAATGCTCTTAATGATACGGCATACCTTGATACGGCATAGATCTTCCATTGAGATCTAGCAGAAACAACCCAGGGAACAACCTTAAAATAAAACTGAATAGAAAAGCACACAGCATCCTTCCTTTTGAACATTTTTATTGTCTGCCTCCGTGATTGACTGCTGAGAAGATTAAATATTATGTAATCTGGCAGGCTGTTTTCATTGGAACCAAATGGCATTAATTTATAATAAAGGAACCCAGCATGGAAATGAAAGCAGGCTACTCAAAGCATGGATATATTATATCTCATTATATGTCTTTATGTGTATCATTTGAGACAGAATTAGAAACAAAATGAAAATGTCACTTAAACTATAGTTCAATGGATGCAGAGTTTAAACCTAGCAACTAGCAAGAAACAGGAATCGAAAAGCTCCTACCAGCAAATAAGTTGGTCGGTTCTTGCTAGTTTATACCATTGATGTAATTTGCATCTTATAATTTGGGTTAAAATTGTAGTGATAACCAAACCTTTAAAATCATCTTTCTTACTTCTTGTTAGCATAGCAACAAACACCTATAGAATGCTTTTTTAAAAGTAAAAACAAACACGATAAAAAGATAATATAGCCGCCAGTGCAATAAGAGGTATAAAAAATTGCATTTAAACTGTTTATTGAAATATTTACTAGGGTGTTCAAGAACAAGAGTCCTGCAACTTTGTGATGTACAAGTAACCTAATGAATAAAAAAAAATCTGATATTTTACTAAAAGAGAAACATAATATTACAACAGAATGTTGATTATTCCCATTGGAAAAATAATTGTTTCCTAGTCAAAAAGCATGTAATTTATTCAACAGAAATAATATGCACTCTGGGAAATTAACTTTCAGTTAATTATAGCGGTTACCAGTAAATACTGTGCATAGGTCATTTTCAAATAATGTGCTTGCACAGGAATTAGAAAGGCAATGTGGTATGGATACAGGCCCAGAGCAAAGAACAGATGTGTCATATTACCTAATATTACCTGGGGCCATTTCAGCTACAATTTTTCAGATAATACTTCATATTTTATTTTCATGTGGATTAATTTTAGGCTGGTTCGCAAATGTGCTAGATTTTAAAAAGAGTAAGCTATAGGCCTCTAGGGGTGATGTTTAAAAATGGGTTTGTAATTATATATTTGCTATAGTAGCGTGTATACAGTACGATTGATTTTTTTTTCTTCATTTGGTTTAAGTTTAAATGTCAACTCATTAGCCGTGTTTCTTTGTATGTCACATCCCTGTGCTTTGTAACCCATTACAGGTGTCTAATTACTGTATTCACTCGTTGAATTGAGTGATACCTTGTCATTTAGAGCCACGTAGGTCTGTATCCGAACCTATAACCCCGACATCCTATGAGTTAATTCCCTTGGTGGATTGGAAGGCCCTCGAGTAACAATAAATTCCGTCCATGGCCATATCGAAACCTGGAATGTATAAAATATGCCTATATGATGTTAGAAGTGTGATTAGTTTACTTCCACCTGCCTTTGCAACCTAGGTCTCCCAGGTCAATATGGCTTGCACTGGTCAGCATAACACTTTGCTGATGAATTCCCCTCTCCCCAACCTACGTTTTTACATTCGTCCCCACCTAATGCTCTCACAGCACTAGGCGTTGTTGTTTCAGAACAGGTTTTTAGAATTATTATAATGTTTAAAGGCTGGTAGTATTTACCATAGATCCGCTGAGAGATCATTAAAACAGAACTGTGACGTCATGCTTCCAATAATGTCCTGTGTTAGCCTGATATATGTATTTGACACTAATATCCATACAGAAATAAACAAAAGAAGTAATTATACATATGTATTTGAATATCATGTTTTAACAACCCAACGTTTGTTAAACAGCCCAGCAAACCCACACAAAATCTTTTCACATGACATCACACATCAAACATCCATAAATACACTCATAATGTCATTATGAAATCAGGATAGTCTCTGTGAGATTCGAGTCCTCATTTCCAAGTAGGACCCAGGGAGACAGCAGCCATTTCACACGTCCATGTTGACATCTCGTACAGCAGCTCAACACAATATCAATACAGCGCTCCCCCTTTGGGACAGCTGGTAATGTCAATTTTTAAAAAAAGGGTGATAAAGGGGTTACAGCAGCATACAAAACTTCTCCAGTGTGTCTGATTATAAAGTACTGTAGTTCCTTCTTCTCTGACCAGGTTTACTCAATACTGTATATGTATTTGAGATCATGGGCATTCTTATTTTGGTGATGTTTGTAGATCAGGTAGTTATGGACAGACAAACAGACTCACATGCATTTTTGGTTAAAAAAAAAGTCTCTATTTCGATACACTTCAAAATGCAAGTAGTTAAACTACCCTGCAAATACATGTTAAATCCATTTTGTTTTTAATGTATGGAGTTCCATCTTCACAGAATTGTGTGCTAAGTACATGTAATATATATATTAGTAAATAGTGGAGTTAATGTACCTCTTTTTTGAAGTGTATCCCTTATTTTAATTATTTATAACACCGTTTAGAACATTAGTGTCCCGTGTTTGTTAGCATTGGTTTAAGACTGAAACCCCAATACACAACTTTGGGCTCCCTCCCCAAAATGGAAATGAACTTGGCTCTGCCTTTGATATACTGAAGGGCGCCTTCAGAAGTTCAAGGCGGACGGTCCCTGTGTTTATCCGGGAGAGCTGTGAGGCAGCTAGATTATCACTTTGAAACATTCACAGATAGTTAACAATACAAATGGCTCCGAGCAGTAACGCGTGTGCCCAGGCTGGTGATGTCTTCACAACAGGGACTTATCAAGTGTTTAACTAACAAGGGGAGATGGGTTTCACCACTCTGACAGTGTCGGTGCTGAAACGCCACCACATTCCAGCCGCTGCTTTGGAATGGACAGGCTGAGGAAGGATGCATATTGATGGGGTGCTGGTGGCTTCCAAAAGTTGCAGAGACCAAAAGTGTTATAAATATCCCATCGGTGGTAGAATGTATTTTATAATTGTTTTAACATTATTTCCATGAGATATAATTCAACCAATTTGATCATAGCAGATCCTGATTTCCATAGCAGATTTCTTTTAAACAGTTAAAATCCCCAACATATATTTCAGTAAATCTTAAAGTAATTTCTCTCTTTATAATAATTTTTAACTAGGTATGTCTGTTGTGTTATTAAAGTGCTATACATTTCTCATGGGACAACAAGGTGAAATATGTTTTTTCTTTCTGCTTAATGAAAGGTATTTTAAACACATTGTGCACATGATTTCAATGATCAATTTAGGTCTACTTAACCTACATACAAGTATTTAACATTTACTTTAGAAAATCATGCAACTATAACAAACATAAATAGATGTTTGGCCACCAGCTACTGAGTCTTATAAATCAAACAAGAATAAGACGAACAGCCTATTCATTTTATTCAAGTAAAAACAGATAAAAATATATGAGACCCTGCAGCTGGTTAATTCATATGAATGGAGGTGGTCTTTTTCTAGTCCCAGGAGTCCAAGCATACACGTCACAACACTGTTTTCAATTGGAACTATTTTGACTCACTTTACAGTCTTAATGGTTTAAAAGGGTGCTTGATTGAAAATAACAAAGAACGCACAAAAAAAAACAATGGCGTTTCATTCACATACATATCAAAAAACTGACAAAAATTGAAAACTATGCTTTTTCAAAATCTAAATTGACTATTATGGCTTCTGGTAGACTTTTACAATATCATTTTGTAGCTTCTTTGATTACATGATGTTAAATAAAAGATCTAAATGATATATATATATATATATATATATATATATATATATATATATATATATATATATATATAATCCTAAAATTGTTTTTAAATCCTGCCTTTTAAATAACATTTTTGTTGAACATTTATTCATTATATACTGTAACCATTCAGAGACAGTTACAGCTATGGATGAGCCAGGTCATCCTGCTGCCGTTTCTGATTTTAGCACTCTGACGTACATTGTCATTTTAGTCCACTGGTCTAATTAGCTGTAAACAGGATACAATTAGGACCTTACCGTAATCTGCAATAGTGACTCATTTGCACCGTTATCTCAAATATCTATACTTAATAAGTATGATTTTAATATATTTTCCAGTCCACTTATTTTTGAAAAGTGTTTTTAACCATTGCAAACACATTCCTACAATTGCTTGCTGTAAAGCTTGGAGGTGCAAAAACAAGTCCATAGGTTGCTGTGTGCTGTAAATACAATGTTAATATTTATTGATTATTGTCCAGGTTTTTGTTCAAACTAGATCTTACAACATCAAATTTACATGCATCACTGCAGAACCCAGACCACCCACATTTTCAGATGTATAGCAGCATTGTAGATTAAAAACTAACCCTATTAACAGCGCCTGCGTATCTATCTTTGTTTGATGTCCGAATGTCACTCAAGGACAACACCCCTATTGTTTCTGACATCGTATTGGATTCCATGTCCAAACACTTTTACAATCTTTTTAAATTCTATTTATAATTTGATGTGTAAACATTGTCTGTTATTGATTCTATTTTTCCGGTATTTGATTCTCGCATGAATGCAAGTTGTTTTGGTAAGCTTTCGTTACCATCTGAACAGAATAATGATTCTGATTAGTATCACTGCATTTCAATCTCCTTAGCGCAGTTTTGTCTAAAACAAATATCAACACGCCAGGTTATTTTTAAAGCATGGAAGTATTTAGATTGAATTGCTAGCCCCCCTTTAATAGGTTGCTATTTGATTGGTTTTAGTTTTAAAATGAAGAGGCATTGTACACAGTTTCAAAATATGCCCCTTTCTTTAGTATACAAATAAAGTGTACTTTTTTTAAATTCTGGTTAGAAAACAGTAAACTAAAATTGATCAGAATATCATTTTTCTTTTTTTTTTTAAACAGAGGCTGGTCTTTTTGTTGCATCAGACCTGTTAAACCCTCACCGATCCTTCTACAAACAGCGTCCCTGGGTGAGCCGAGTGCTAGGGAAGCCAGCTCCTTGCTGTGCCTGGTACTCCGAGGCACAGCTGGTCGTGCTCCTGCCAGACTCGGCCTCACACCTCCATCCCCCCAGGAGCCCAGGTGACGGATTGCTGAGCTGCCTGCTGGGGAAAAGCACAGATCAGCAGCTTCTTTACACGTCAGCATGGCCCCTGCAGCATGCCCATGCATATGCAAAGAGCAGCTTGCCAGCAGAATGCACCGGACCAGGCATTCCAAATGGAGCTCGGATTGGGGGATCACCATTTGTTGGACGTGGAAAAGTAATCGTGTATTACGCTTTGAGCAAACATTTGGGTGTCAGAATGGTGCAATGTAAAAGAATTGAGTGAGGATCACCGGGTCAATTATCTGCTGCTAATGGTCACTGCAGAGGATTTCAGTGCTATAATAAACCAAAATTGCATATGGAGACATTTGCAAAATGTGTTTTTAGTTTAACTTTTAGGCTGCTTGAAACATGACCTTTTAAAGTGATTTAAAGTCCTGTTAGCTTCTACGTCTGCAGTAGGATAATGACTAGTCTACAATACTTGGAACCTGAGCAGAAGTATACAGACAACTAAAAATATGTTCACTGTGTCTGGTTCTTTATATTGTACAAAGGTTTGAACGCTTTACTGGAAATGCAAGTAATGTAATCCTTTTTCTAGATTACGGCTTTAATAGATTTCATTAATACATTACACACAGACACACATTTTCACTTGATCTTTGATCATTATTTCAGGTATTTCCAGTGGACCTACATGAATGATCCAATTTGTGGTAAAGAAAAAAAATACAAATTTCCCCTTAAGTCTAAAGAAGACCTTGTGTTGACCTGTTGATCTTCAAGGACTTAATAAGCTGTATCCAAATAAATGATTGGTTTTGCTGGGCTAAGATTTCAGTGAGGGAAACAGGCCTACGGCTGAAGAGATTTACATGACTTAAAGGGTTTAACCAGCTAATACACGTAAAAATAGTTCAGAAACGCAAAGTGTATTTATGACCTCAACAGTAAGACTGGAGCCCATTCAGCCCGTTTAGCATCATGTGCAATACCAGTATAATGCTGTCATCATCTGCATCTAGAGAGCTGATAAACATCTGGGTTCTATTAAAATCTTACAAGGTGCAATTTCTGTGGGTGTGTTTTAGCATTTGGCTCCTATTTAAATAAATAGACTGGAACAACAAATTATAATGTGAGACTTGATGAATAACATTGATTTCAAACAGCAATTTGTCGATACTCAGAGACTTTCATACATTAGACATTGGAGTTAATTAATAGGTTCTAAGTTATTCATCATGTTAGCAAATAATGTGATAGGCAATAGTTACCTGCTATAAGATGCTTTTAGTTTCTGTTTTAAATTTGTTTTGTGTAAAGACAATGTGATATGAACAGTGTTATCTAAAAGCAATTCATTTTGTAGAAATGTTGCTTCTATAATACTGTTAAACTTGGTGCAAAATCCACTGGTCTCCCCCATTCAGCTAGCAGATCATTAATAATATACCCAACAGAGCTGTGCAAACACTGAAGAGACAGAAATGTTTGTTGCACTAAATTTTTACCCATGTTCCACTGTAGATATTTTTTGGCAAGAAACGCTTGCATTTTGTTTTTGTGCAAATAAATAAAAACAGCAAAAATGACCTGCCAACATTTCTTGTTTTCCAGTAGAGTAGTGCAACTTAACTATGAAAGCACTCATTAACATTAAGGAGAAGGTTTATAATCTGTAAATCCTAAGGGTTGCATTCAGCTACATGCTACCTTTATTGTAAAAAGCCTCTAAATACCTTTGTGATTTGTGTATATTGGCTTGATTTAGGCACTCAAAGCATTAGCCTATACAATACACAATCCTATAGTACTATCCAATACGAACAAGGCTCTGTAGTGCACGTTTCCTAAAGCAGTCTGTCCTTGGCAATACAAACACAAGTTAAATGAAAAAAGATGCATGAGTTCACCAACCCATCTCACTCCCTTATCAATAGCAGTTGTGCAGCTGTTGGTTTACTGAGCTGGTGTAGTTATTTGGTTCTAAAGGGTTTTTAACAGTATCCTCCCATGTGCATTTAAGGAAGCTGTAATGTCATGCAATTGGAGCCATATTATTTTTGTCTGAATCCCTAAGAGTGATGTAAGAGGAAAGAGGAAACTAGCTAACTCCCAACCAACAGACCAAAGGTTAAATTAGTGTTGGCCGCAGACCAGATTGACTTAAGCGTTCCCTCTCTTTGCTTAAAAACCTGTTCCACCCACAGCAGAAAATATAAACTTCCTGTTTTATGTTTTTCTAATAGCAATAATTTATTAGGACTGTAATGGTTCTTCGTCAAACATATCACATTTCACTTTATCAAAAAAGATTCCTCTAAATGTGTTTTTAATGCCTTACTTCACTGACTGCTGTAACAGTGAAGGGTTGGTAGATATGATTTGTGTATTTCAGTTCCTCAAGTGTTTGTTTACTTTGCCCATCTTAAAGTGTAATGAATTGAATCAAGTTGTTAGTTCATAAATCGACTCATTATAAGACATAATTATAAGTAGTCAGTGCTTTCAATGCACATTAACTATAAAACAAAGCTCTTAATGTATTCCCTGCATCTTGTCATTAACCTGTACCCTAGGTGTAGTAGAGGCAGGAGTCTAGGAAGTTCATTGTTGCTGTTTGTTCTGAGTCCATTGACTACCAGTCAAACTCGAGTGAGATATCATAATTACATAAAACCCTGAGGTTATTACCTTCTCATTGCTTACTTGGCCAGATATGGGCCTTACCAGTGACTTTTGACACCAGTAGACAGTTAGCCATAAACTACTACCCTGTGTACATCAATGTGTCTTTTAGCTGTAGGACTTTGTAAATATGGGTAAATATGGCTCAGCCTGATAGACTTTTCATCTATAATTAAATCCCAGTGGACCTGTCTTGAATTCCTTTCTTTTCTTTCTTTCTTGTTGATTTTTCTGATTGTCCTGTATGTCTGGCTTGACTTGGAAGTCAGCCCTGTCCTGGTGTTTGCGCACTAGGGGCTAGATGTATGTTTTATTTGTGGAGCATGTTAATAAACTTGAAGGTTTTGCAGTAACGGAAAGCATAACTGTGTATTTTATCCATCGTGTTTCGTTTGAAAGTTGTAAACTGTACACTGGTACATTCCCAGCTGTGACCACTTCTTAGCTAATCATGCATTCTTCCATTGGGTTTATAACGAACAGAAAACAAGAAAGAAAATATCCAAGAACTAGATTACTTCATTATTTTTGGTGACCTGGTCTTTAGTGTGTATCCATCCACAGCACACGCACATACATTATCATGAGAAATGAATCATAGGGAATAAGTGTAGAGAGAGCTCCCCTCCCACCTAAGAAGTCTCTGGACCCTCCATATCAATGTCAAGGAGCTGAGTGGAGAGTCCTGGCACTGTTCTGAATTATTTTGCACGTACAGTGTGCCGATGGATAGAAACTTGGCTTCAGTCCCTAGCGTTTTTAATTCCACAAAACCGACATTTATCCACATTATTGTTTTGTTGCCCACTTGTCAAACTGACACAAAAGCACTGAGGAGTTCCATAACAGATAGGAATTTACTTTTTCTTACACCAAACAAACCACTGCACTTTGTTTGGATTCTTATGCAATGTTAAATTACTTGTACTAATACAGCTGGAGACTTACATTTCATTTTTCACTCTACTACACAGTCCTCCTTTTTACTTGGCAATGGCAACCATAAATAACATATATCTTTACAACAGTACAGAGAGATTTTTAATGTTCTCATAATCTCTTTATAGCTTTGCTACCTGTCTTGGGAACCCAATTACAAAAGCAGCTACTAAATTGCTACAAAATTGTACCTTTTATAATATTAGGCTTAATAAGTTGCTGTCCATAAAGCCTGATAATGACAATCTGTTCTTGCTGATTTAAAAAATGAAGTAAAAATAGTAAGCTGGTAAATTCAATTAACTCATTAGCCAGGAACGTGCTGGAATATGCAAACTCAGCAGTCACAACATCGATGTCCAAAAACAGTGACTCATTCATTCGGAAAATGTTTTTAAAATTTCCCATAATAGTTCCCTCCAGCTTAAAAAGGGCTCTTGAGACCTCAGGTTTGTTTTTATAAAACTAATTTTGATGGGATAAGCCCCGATAGGAGTAAAACATATATAGACACTTAAAAAGTGTCACTGATACATGCCTATTCCGCTTTAAATACAATGGTTGTGGCTAACAAAATCATTTCATAAATCCCAGCTGAAGGAAGGTCTCGAATGAAGCCAGTTTAGCACTTCATGCTTTAACACAAAGTCACTGCTGAGGTTAAATGACCTGGAAAGTGAAACAACACACTACCCTACCAGAAAGTAGGGGAAGAAAAACAAGAACTTTTTTTCTCTCGCTTGTCAACACCCCTGAAGATGTTAGGTTGGAAAGAATATTAGCTGCGCACTAGCCTGTAGGTGAAGCATGTGCACTGAAGCCTGTGCAACACTGATATGCTTCCCCACCTCACTTTCCCACAACTAGCCTGATAAAAACTAATGCTTGATGTAAAGGAGGGATGACAGGAATGTGGAGTCAATTCTTACATTTTCAGGCAAACACTCATGGAAAAAAATGTGATTTAAAGCATTAAAAAATAAAAGGGAAATAGTCACAATAATAACAGCTCTGTTTAATTCTACTGATGGCAACAGTGGCTCATTTTACACAATGGTTGTTATTAAAGATATGAATCATTTATTTTGCCAGCCCTCACCAAAGGATTTTTTCCAAGGAGGCCAGGTGGCTTACTGTACAAAGGTTTACTTTTCAAGTACTTTACATTACAAGTGCTCAACAGCCTCCTTGTTGTAGATAAATTGAACTTGGGAATGTTATCCAAACAGCAATCACTTCAAATGCAAAAGACAAGACGGAGAGGAACATTCAGTGCCTCAAGTCTGGCTGATAACCAATTAATGTGTAAAAAAAATACATGTGAAGGAAGCAGGACACATGCCATTAAAAACAGGCCTTTCCCATGCTCCCATACCAATTTGTTTCATTTGATGTGCAAAGAGAGATCTGTGATTCATCTTAACCGGAGATGGACTATCGGGCATAAAACAAATAGAAATTACACAAACACAGTCTGCGTGTCTAAGATTCAGAACATATTTTTACTCAGCGATTCCAAAACCAATTGAAACACTAATAATTGAAGCCCAAAAGTGCTTGATAAGTCCTGCTTCACAGATGATGAAATAAGAAAAAATGTGTTTGACTTTTCTGACAGGCTGTTATTTAATAGGACCAATGACAGTTCTAGCTGCTATATGCCCCACTATACAGCGCAGGCTACCAGTTGAAAGATCATATTAGTATGATATTAGGTAGGCTACCAGAGTTAATGATAAGCTGGCATGACATGACCACCATGTGTGGAGCTAGCTGCTCTATACTAATTTATTTTCTTTCGTGTCTTAAAAGAAAAGTTATGAAGCCCTCGGGGTGCATCAGAAACTGAATCTACCCAAGCCTTGCACAAGTGTCTCGTTTCTTCAAGGTCTAGTTGCACCACTGAATCCATGAATGTATAGGTCTATAGTGGAGCCACAAGAGGGTGCTGTCCTCATTGGAACTCTCCTAGGAATTCTCTTGGCATTTAGGTCCAAAACTAAAATTAAAGGGTTGCATCTTCGGATGGGGATATTTTTCCTTTTTTGAGACACCTTACTATTTTGTTAATTAATTATTACAGTTAGTTTTCTGCTTAAAAGTGCATGCTTAATGAACATGTTATTGAATAGTATTTGACTGCTTGTGTTATTTCCAGAATGGTATTAATAAAGCATGACATTTAGAATGGGTCAGATGGGTTTCTAAAATACTAACAGTGTCAAATAAAATAAAGGCTGAAACTGAACGCTCTATAGAGACAAGATAGGGGACTTCTAGGACAGGAAAGTTGAAATTCGATCACAAACATTGTGATTAAGAGTCTTTCTCAATGTCTTGTGTTGGAAAAAAGTGAGGAAGAAGACTAAGGACTAGCATTCCTGAGAGATCAGAAAGCAAACCCTGCAATTCTCGGCAGATCTGACCGTTAAACGTCACCCAGATGCCCAGGAGCTTGTAACGATGCAGTAAATCCCACGCACCAACTGCGTGCCTGGGACCGCTCCGTCACACACATTTCATTTTGGCAATAGGTGCAATACAAGGACAATCCAAACATATACAAGTGTGTTTGTTGACTGTTAATGTTCATGAGTGTGGTATCTTTGTATCCTGTCTGTTTGTGTTGTTACTGGAGTCGCAGGTAACAGATCCTAAAAAAAAGTTTGCCACACCAATTTTACAGTTTTCCTATGTTTCCTTTGGCATTCACCATAGTTTTCTATGTTTTTTCAATGTGCTTTATTATACCTATCTGGTCTTTACAATGCTTTCGCCATGCTTTATTACAACGCAATGCTTTTACTATGGTAACACTATGTAACACAATTTTTGTTCCTGGGTAGTAAGTGTTATTTCCTAATTGCTTATGCCTCAAAAGTATAGAAAATGGCTATTATTCCCCACAGACTTTGCTTTTGTGACCAGGACAGTGATATTTAAAAATATCGCTATTTCCAATGGGAAAATGGGCAAATGTGTGTCTTTTCGTTCACATAAAGTATAATCGTAAATCTCGAAAAACTACTCACTTCTAAATCTTTTGTAGTCATTTTTGTATTACTTTAGTATAAATAAATGTTAATTTGGATTCATATGTTGTTTTTTTCTGACTTTATGTGAACGAAAAGACACACATTTGCCCGTTTTCCCATTGGAAATAGTGATATTTTGAAATATCACTGCCCTGGTCACAAAAGCAAAGTTTGTGGGGAATAATAGCCATTTTCTATACTTTTGAGGCATAAGCAATTAGGAAATAACACTTTCTACCCAGGAACAAAAAAATAATAATGATTGTTACACGGTGTAATCTTTTATAAAGGCTGTACCAATTCAAGTCTATTCTGGCTGTGTCAGCCAATAAAAATGGCATCTAATTTAATTCTATGCACCTGGAAGCTCTTAGTATTTGGTTGAGGGCTGTTTTCACAGGGTGTCAGTAGAGCTTTGTATTAAACCTCGGATTCATAGGAATGGCATAGGCCTCCTATAAAAAAGTTAACAGCGGTAAATCATAGCCAGTTGGTATAGTCTTTCAGATGTAGTTCATATGTGATGATTGATTCATCGCTTCAACCCCTATTGGAATTGCTTAAGTGTATTACAAAAATCTTCAGCACCAAAGAATGTATTTTGTAATAGTCTCAAATGTTATCACCCACATGTTGATGTGATTTCTGTATAGTTGTGGCATACAGCCATAACCACTTGGATTATGATCCTGCCAGATCTCAGATGATATGTACAGAGGAAAAGAGGGGACCCTCAAAGTAAGAATAGGGGGCACTATCTCAAGATTGGAGCTGTGGTCCTTTGGCTGGGTCATTAAACAGAGGTGTTGTCTGGACGAACTTGTAGAACATTAAAGATGTCCGTGTTCTAGTGGACTATCTGCTCTGGAGCTCTGCCCATATTCCATTCAGATATTCTGTATGAATAAGTCAATACAAATTTAGGCTTTGCATCTCTGTGGCTCCACCCTAATAAATGCAGCCAGTTTTATTATTTGTATTATTAATGCACCGTATTTATGTCACACAACAGTATTTAAACAAGAATTTATGCCAATTCATTATTAAGGCAAGGTGGTTACATTTTAAAACAAACCTTGTTAAATATCTAGTTCCCTCCTCCCCAGTCCTCTCCCCCAGTGGCTCTGCCTTGTCAAACTCATTGGACTTGAATGTTTCATCAAACAGATGACTTCACTCTTACTAATGTACAATTACCAACAAAAGATGAGCTAGCTGGGGGATTTTTTACCAGAATCTGATCCAATCTTCATTTATTTATTTAATTGATATTCTGCATTATTCATACTATCACTTCCCTTACTTATACACATGCCTGGCTATTTCAAAGAAACTCTGCAAGATCTTCAAATTATTCCGTGAAGTTTCCTTGACTAGCTGCAGGAATGTGCTGCTTCAGGAAAGCCTTGCACAATCTCTGATCTGCAGAATCAGACCAGTGTTGAAAGCCAGCTGGAATGAATGTTTGGCCAGACCTGCTGCCCAGTCCCGGCTATCAGTTTATTCATCTTACACCAAGTGTATTGAGCAGCCAGGAAACTTGCTGGCGATTCATCTGTGTGAAACTGGTGTCATGGTGGAGGCACAAGTTATGAGCAGAGACAATGATAACTATTATACTATGATACTATTTTCAAGATAAAAGGAGTCAAACGCAAAGAAAACACCCAGTGCCCACTATTTCATGCTTGGTCTGAGCTGCATGCAAGAGTCTGGTGCAGCTCTGGTGTCTGATTGTGGATCAGGTTCTCTATAATGATGAGATTGTTTCCAGCCATGCTTATACACATGGTTATACCACAGTCGTAACTCCTACATTGTACTGTGTAATAGCTGATCAGTAAAAATCACAAAGGAAGCTAGCCAGCCACTGTCCTAACTTCAACCAATTTATCAATTACTGCTTCTCGAGATCCTCCAGTGTGATACAATAAAACAGTTTACAACTCTGCTGACATTACATTGAGAACAAAGTGCAAAGTACCTGCAGGGCACGGAGATTTATAGTTGTCATAAGGTCACCACAGAATAATCCAGCAAATATATATCTTCTGCCTCGGCAGTAAACGCTAAATTTGAGATTTCAGTACAAGGAAAAATTCTACAAGACCTACATCCATCGCATGTAGGAATGTCAGAGTACAGACATTTGGACAGAAAGACAGGTACCTCTGTAATACATCTCCAGAGTCTTACCTCTCAATAACTTGTTCTAAAGAATGTTGCATCCATGTTTTTATCAGACTTAGATAAGCGGTTCTCTAGATACAAGTGAAAATGTAAGTGTGACATACTCATATGAATATCCTTCTACCCACAGATTCTGATGATCTCCGTAATTTGTGCTAACGAGTGTTTCATCACAACTGAATAAGCGATTATGGAAGTAAGGGAACCTCCACTGGATGAATAACCCATAGCCGTTAGTGCACAAACACTACAGTTATTGCATTGCCAGACTCAATAACTCTATTACCCCACAGAGGCTTCCTTCTTGCTGTGTGGTATAAGGTTTTCATGATCCAATGTTCACAGTCGCTTAGCTGCATTATCGGCCACCTCAACAGTGTTTATGAACCTGTTTATATTTACCACATACACTTCTATCGAAAGTCTAGTGGAGAAGAAAAGTACATCATAATCTGTTTTCAAGAAGCGTTAGACTTTAAATCAACAACTTAGGCTTGAGTCTAAAACAAGGTGTTCTTTCTCCTGGGGAATGCTAACAGTGTGAAATAATGTAGGTAGAAATGCTTTTTATTCATGAGAACATGGGGGAGCTTTGGAGATTGTGTTTGTTAATTTCCATTCATCATTGCCCTGTAGGATAGTCACAGAATGTTGTGGTAAAAAGCCAAGTGTGTGAGGAAAAGGCAACTGGACAGTTCATGCTCATATCTCCCTACACGGTTATTCAGAACATGTGGTGGCTAATTGCACACAGCACGAATGCAGCTCCCATTGTTTTTTTCTTCTCTCTATGAAGATTTTATTACAGACCTCAAAAAAACAACTGCTATGCAGTGTATATAAAGATTGCCAGTGTTGCTGTTTGACTTTCCTGTTTCAAGCTGTTTTTTCTTCATTTAGAGATTTGAATTGCACATACTGTATGTCTTTTTACAGTGTTCATAAAAAAAATTAAATAAAAAACAAAACAAACTTCAAACTTCAAACTCCTTTTTTTTAACATTTTTAATGAAAAAATTCTATAGAAAATACTTTTTTATATCTTCATACTTTCATAGTACATAATTGTATATACATGATTTAAACTGAACATGTAAAATCATAAAACAATATACATATTGTATAACAATGCATTGACTATTTTTTTACATTTTTATTTAAAAAATGGATACATTAACTACTACAATAAAATTAAACAATATTAATGAAAGATAATATACAGTGTAAGTGGTCATATCAAAAAAATAGTGGTAACATTTTCATGGTATGATCTGATTTAATGGGAGCACCAATGTTATTGATTTTACTCCACAAAATCAAAAAGTCTTCATGAATATTACAAGGTATTACAGATACATATTACATATAAAATGGCAGTATTGTATTTACAGTTTTAAATACGCCTTCCCATTTCCTAATCCCCAACCCACACATTAAAAATAACTTAATTGCAGGGGATTAAGGAGATGCTTATGAAAAGCGTAACAGTTTGCAGTAGTGTCAATCCGCTCTGCTTTTATGTCTTATTTACTAGTAGTGTGGTGCATCACTGCTGGGATCTATACTCCCCAGTGATGAGTGCTTTATCTACTAGAGGCTAGGAATGCACTCAGTGTTACACTGGAGGCTAACCAAGCTTCTAGGAGTTCTTCTGGTGAATCTTCATTGTAATAGTTTTGACTTCAGAGTACTCCCTCAATCCGTACTCACCCCTGTAAACAAAGAAGGACATGTTTAGCTTTATATTTCTTGGTGATAGAAACGTTCAACAGTACTTCCTCTTGCACTCTTTTAATGATAGACCTGACATAGCAAAGAGTGCATGAAAAACACATTGTGAACTTGATTAGAGGTAGCCAGCGAACCCTTGTAGACATACACTAGAGAACACAAGCAATCCAAGTGTAGGAGCTGTCTAATAGCTCTGCCATTCAACACTGACTCTACCAGTGAGCATTGCGGTACATAAACTGAGGAAACATTCTAATAGTCTGCTGAATTCTGAACACGTTCTTCAAGCAGTAGAGTGCTGACTGCAGAGATCAATGTACAATATGTACAGCTTGAATAATGTGGGGCAGGACAAGTTTCCTTTTTAATTTAGTAACATTTTCTAAATAGTTGAATAAGCCAAAAGCTTGTGATGATGATACTTACATTTCTCTTCCATTTCCAGACATTTTGAATCCTCCAAACGGGCTCTGGACATTCAGTGCGTTGTAACAGTTTATCCTACAGAACACGCAACGACACGTGTTATTGTTCCGTGTTGATAGACTTTTTACACTCACTCAGAATATGATAACATAACATAAAAAGAGGAAGAACAGTTTAAAATTGATCAAAAAAATAAACATAGTTTAGCAGTAAAAAAAAAAAAAAAAAAAAAAAAATTTAAATCAAATGTTCTTATGTTTTAGGTAACATCTGCTTTCTACAATACAATAGAACCTGCTGCATTAAGTGATTCCAGGGGTCCATTGAATATGCGAAAATATCATATCTCAGAGTGAGTTGCTGTACTTCATTCTAGCTGCTTTATTAACATTGGGACATTACAAATTAACATTAATTAAAGTAGTGTGTCTAAAACACCAATGTACAGTACTATACTATATACAAAGAAGCTAAGTAAAAATGACTCCAGAAAAGTGCAGCATTAAAAACAAAGCACATTAATACACTATTTGGCAATTTACAAAACAGCATTCCAAAACAGCTCTTACCATACATGCCAAAGTAACCTGACAGTTTAGGGTTAGTTTTTCAGTTTGCAATGAAAGTGTGTTAACCTGAGACAGAAATGTCAGCGACGTTGTGAAAAAATATTAGAATTATATTAATGTCTTGCTTTCTTGCTCTGTTTTATGTGAACCTAATGACAGCTGGCATGTAAAAGACGAAACTGCATTCCCAGACACATCATCGTTTCAACTGCCTGCAGCAATGCCCCTCTCTTCTTTTCTAGTGCTTCGTTTTTATATGCAACTGAATTTATTCTGTCATGCTGAGCTGAATTTACTGTTTTAGACCCAATATAAAAAGTGTATTGATCAGTTTCCATCAGTACCGTTCAACTGGTAGCAGCATGTGTAAATTACACATGCATAAGGTCCATCAGTTAATAGAGGGGATCGTAACTTACAGGATGGGACATGACAGTTTCTAATTAAGCGATAGTGCCCGTCGATGAAGGTTCAACTGTGTGGTAGTTGACCATGACTGGAGTTATGTGTCCTGTGTCTGGGTTTGTTGTTGTTGAAAGATGCTAAGCTCCGATCAAGGCTGTTATTGGCTGATTTGCAGTTGCGGGTACAGGGCTGGTTGCTTCCATCAGTGCAAAGTATTGATTGGCTGCTTTTGGTGGTTAATAAAATCAATTTGGACCAGTTTGCTGTCCAATAGAACTGAGTTTTCATTAAGGCAAGTCAAAATGAAAAAGCTGGCAGTTGTGCGCATTGATTTTGAGTTTGATGTGATGTTCCAATGGGTATCTATTGTCTGATAGAAGCCTCCTAGGTAGAAGCTGATTGGCTGATACTACTGAATCATTTTCTAATGTATATTGAAGTAGAAGGCCTGAGTTATCTTACCATACTGTCCCAGCCTGCATCGCTGCAGAGACCGTCATGGCCTTGTTTATATCCTTGGTGAAGACAGCCGCTACAAGGCCATACTCAGTGTTATTAGCCCTCTCAATGGCTTCATCCATGGTCTTGAACTTCAATATTTGCTGAACAGGTCCAAAAATCTGCAAGGGTAATGGTCGATTACTACAGAGTTAAACAAATCTACTGGTAAAAATAATGTACAAACCAAGGAAACAGCAAAGACCCATACCAAGAAATGAACATGCCCTTAATCAAATGGAACCTATCACAAGATTACTGTGCTATACCATGCTAAGATCATAGGAAAGGATCGTAAAATATAATTAAAACAGGCATGTCAAGGCCAGCTGTTTTGAGGTGTAACGCATCATACCTCTTCCTTAGCTATTCGCATCTCGTCTTTGACATTGGAGAACACTGTAGGTTCAATGTAGAATCCTTTTCTGCCCAAGGCTTTGCCGCCACACTCAAGCTTGGCTCCTTCACTGATCCCACTTTGTATGAGTGCCAGGATCTTACTGTACTGCTTTTTATCGATCTAAACGAAAATAATACATGCAAAAAAAGATTTAGTCAGTCAGCCTAAAAGTACAAGTTCTTCAAGCAACAGAAATTGAGAATAACACTGAAATCCTGCCAAGGCTACAGTCGAGAATGCTATGAAACTGCACGCACACAATGTTGGCTCTTGCTGTTCTGTCATCATTCTTGATGGCTGTTATAGAACAGCTCTTGTGTAAGAGCCAGAAAGAGTATTATATGTGTAATAAGCAAAAGGCAGTATCTTACTGTACTTATTAACTGTATACTCATTGTTTTACCTGTGGTCCTTGCTCAGTGGTGGGATCAAAGGGGTTCCCTACTATTCTCCTCCTTGCTCGCTCCACACTCTTCCGGACAAACTCATCATAAATGGATTCCTCCACAAAAATCCGGGATCCAGCAGTGCAGCACTGTCCTTGGTTGAAAAACACTCCTTGGTGGGCTTGCTCAACCGCATAATCCACTGCAAAGAGGGTATCGCAGGGAAGTGCATTGTTAGAAGGGCCAGTGTTTACTGCAGTTGAAAACCAATTGGGCACCATGCAACACCATGGAGTTAAAGAAGACTGAATTTGATGAATGAAGCACATGCTGTACAGGACATACTATCTGACCCGTTCTAGAGCGAATCCAAACTTGTTAGAGATTACTAGAATAGGTTTTGACTATTATATAATGTCAGTAGTTAATAATCATTGAATAATACACTAGTTTCACATCATGACCAAATATTTATTATATTTATATATATATATATCTATATTTATATATTTATGTAGCTACCAAACCTAACTAGTATATTATTGGATTCTAATATGGCAGTGAGCAGCAAGCATAACATCTTACAGTTTTGCATGGTTAATTAAACCGGGCACTGCTGTCCTACTGACTTAACAGGTTCTTGCGATTCTCCCGATAAAGTGTTGACTACTCAGTGTTGTTTTTAACACCTGCTGAGTACTATCTAGAACGTGTCCACAGTGTGACCGAAGAAAGATTATCAGTAACGACTAAAGACAGTGAACCCTGGCTGAGTGCACTGTCATTCAGTTTAGAAAGTACTAGACCTGAATGAATTTGATGACTTTTGATGACTGATGGTGTTTAAATGTGTATATTGACGTGCAATTGCAAGCAGCAACTATAAGATGTGGGTCTTTTTTTATATTGTTCAGGGCATATGTGGCAACTTTTATTATTTCAAATAAAAAGACAGCCATTTAGCTTCACACGTTGCTAAATGATTTGTTAAATAAATATTTATGTTATTTGCCAATACAATGTCAGATTTTCTATAAACTGTAAGCTAGACAGAGCATACAGTTTAATTTCACCTTCTCTGGGCATGAGGTCACCAGAAAAAAATTGCTTGCAAAAACTGTAACGAATCCACAGTGTGAACAAACAGGCTCAGTTAAACACTAATATTATTTGTTTTCTTTTTACACATTGTTTAAGAAAAAGGCTCTGAAACTTACAATCTGCATCTGCAAAAATAATGTTGGGGCTCTTCCCTCCCAGCTCCAGCGTTACTCTCTTCAAATTACTCCTTCCAGCTGCTTCTTGGATCAGCTTTCCAATCTTGGAGGAAATGGAGAAACATTTTACACACAACGCAGTCATGCAGTTAACTCCAACGGGCAGCTCTGTAAATCAGTGGGATATTCCCATTAAATAGCTTAGCAGGTTGTGCAGCTTGAGACAAGGGTAACTTAAGGAGGCTCACCGAAATGGGAGACCCAACATCCGCAATATCAATTAAACACAAAAAAGGAGATGCTGATGAAGATGCTATCGGAGGAACATGAAATCAAGGTATTGACTCTTAAACTCTAGGACAGAGCTGGAACAGGGCCTGTGTGTTATTGGAGTCCTTCCCAATTTCAGTACTACGGTTTGGCTGAATAACTAGTAGGAATGCGGGCAAGGCATTGCAAGACTCCCATCCTGGCTTATCTTCTTAGGTGTCTTTTATTTTGTTTCAAAGGATTTCTGCCAAGTGTTTCTGTCACATGGGTAGCCAACTACAGCACACGTACTATTTGTAGGAGTACAGGATTTATAATGACTAAAACTCAAGACTTTACTCCATTCTCTTTAACAAGTGTGCTGTTTTTTATTTTACTTGGTTTATATCTTACGCTACCTGAAATCTGACCCGAAAACACATGCATGTTGAGTTTCTTTGCTGAATTGAAGACACACAATTGTTCACAGTTGCTTCCAGAGCACAGGACAAAAGCTTAACGACTTATTAACACTGACAGAAAGACAGCTACAAACGCTCATTACTTATGCGACTAGCCCTGTAGTAAGGACTGGACAACTATCTTCCTAAATAAGTCGCAAGTCTGCATTAATCTCACTTCAGAAATGAAAAGAGAAGCCTGCTGAGTAAATTAGGATGAGTGGTACTACAGCTGTTAGGCAGAAAACATTTGTTTGGCATGAATCATTCCCAGCTCTCCTGTAGTTTGCTTTGATGGTCTTTCTTGTATCTAGTTGAGTAATGATTAGTTCATGGTATGTTAATTTAACAAAAATAAAGAAAACAATTTGCCACCTGATCTATGGTCTGGCATGCTGGGCTTTTCTGGAGGGTGTTTCGAAGCAATATAGTGTGCCATCTACCAATATGCAGCTAGTGCCGTGGCTCTTACAACAAAAAGGACAGTCCTTTTTTCCATAAACAAAAGCTTTGTGACTCACTGTCTGTATATTTAAAAGCTCCGGTGCTAGTTACTTTATTCCTTAATTGACTCCAGATTAAGAACAGAGAGGAACAAAAAAAAAAAAAAAGGTATTTTTTAGGGAAAAGTTTTCTAACCACTTATGATAAAACAAAAGTCTTATATTTGCAAGTGGCATGAGAAGCAGCCATAAAAGAATCAACAGGAACTGCCTTCCTTGGCATCTGATCAGATCTGGTTTTCATTGAATTTTGTCTTTGCATTGTTTCAGTGTTAGGATTTTTTACCCTTAACTCTAAATATAAATCTCAATCACTTCTAAACTGAATAAAAATACAAGCTAATCCAGAGAGGACCTAGTCTGTCCTAACATGCAATGCCTGTGTTAAATGCTAGGAGTGTTTTAGAGGTTTCATTTTGATAATCAAATACTGCCACTTTTTGCATAAAACCAATTTTTGAATGTTTAGCAAAATAGATTAGTATTACTTTTAAAAAATATATATATATATATATATATATATATATATATATATATATATATATATATATATATATATATATATATTATATATGTTTATCAGTTTAAAAACAGGTTCCTAAATATTAACTAACTATGAAATGAACAACATATGTAAACATGTTAATAAACTCAAAAAAGGTCAGTTTATTCTGCAACTCCACACAACTTTTAAATTAACAAACTGGACCCTGGTGTGCTTTTGAACGCCACTTAAGCCATAATGTGTAAGCTGAATAAGCAAGCTGTTCTTTTTGTATATACAGGTATCTATGAATTATAACTTCTAAATTAAAACTTCTGAAGAGCTGTCTTTAAGACGTTGTTGCCCATAGCTAACAATGGGTAAAAGACGACTGAATAGAGTCATTGCTTTTGGCCAGACAATTATAAGATTTATGGTCTTTAATAATTATATTGCGCCAGTCATGCTCGTTTCACCAGGACAAACTGATTTACAAAAAAAATGTAATATAAATTCACTTGAATGTGTTTCCTATAATGGCCGCTCACGAGACATAGCAACATGAGTTTCTGTGAGTGCTTCAGGCACTTTGTGCTGCTTGACCTTGGTGTTTGGCTGTTCAGGTTTTTCATTAACTTTTTCAATGTAAAAATTAATCTTTTTAATTATGACTGGGGGCTGACAAGCACTGCCCTGGTAGTGAGATAAGCTCAGCTTTGATACAAGCATAGGAGACAGTAAACAGATTTTGATACTAACAACCATTCGGAAACAGACACGTCAAGGGGTGTTATCATCCTGGGGCAGATGGGTTATAATTTGGATTTGCTGCTTGTGCTTGGATCACTGCTATTTTGTTGCAGGAAATCCAAAAGCACCAGGAAGCAGTTTACAATCACTTTGTTTGCTTTGTTTTTTCTTTTTCTTGTAAGTAAGCAATATGCAAATACTGCCCTTGCAATAAAAGGTTTGCTTTTACTTTCATTGTTTAAGAAAGGCTTATTAACTGCAGTACAGTTTACGACAGACTCAGAGATAAACATTGCTATTTTAAGGTGGATTGGAAACTCTTAATTTTCTTTTGCAAGGCAGCGCAAGATTCTCAAAATAACAAGAGCTGGAAAGAGGCAGTATTGCACTGCAGTTGTGCATTTGTTCCTACATAGTTGGAACTAATACCAGACACAATGCTTTAATGCCGAGCACACAAGCAGACTGTCAGAGAAGCTACAGTATAGCTGAACATCTCAATCTACCTTTCGTTTCTGTGTATTTCATTCCAACACAGGTCAGGAATCATTATTTGCCATTTACGTATAATGGTTTATTTGTGGTATCAGTATTGACCCACTCTGTGCCAAATAGTAATGCTTCTGTTATGTAGTTTTAACTTTGGTTCTGCTGCGATGACAAATGAGAGATGCCTCTCTTAGCTTTTCATTGCACATGATGGATGTATGATATCAGTACACCTGGGATCTCTTTGTTCCTTCTGTTACTGTCAGATGAAAAGAACACCATACAGTAAAGAGATATTTCTTGCAGGTTTTTTTTTTTTTTAATTACCTCAGTTGATCCTGTGAAAGCAACCTTGTCTATGCCCATGTGAAAGGCTATAGCAGCCCCTGCAGTTGGCCCATATCCTGGCAAAATGTTGACAACTCCTGGTGGAAACCCAGCCTGTCAAAACAATATCAGAGGAAACAAGGTTTAGAGAAAAGTGCCAAACTAAACCAAGGAGAAATGAATACGACTTGGTCAGATTCCATCCGCAACGGAGATGCACTGAAATGAATAGCAATTTAAAAAACACAAAATGGGGTTACCTCTTTGATGAGGGCCCCCATGTAGAGGCTGCTGAGTGGTGTTTGTTCAGCGGGTTTGATGACCACCGTGTTTCCACAGCACAGCGCCGGGGCGAACTTCCAGGCCATCATCAACAATGGGAAGTTCCACTGTGGAAAGGAAAGGAAAAGGGTTGGTGATGGTACACTGACTTTTCACTTGCGCAGCGTTCACTCCATGAGCTGAACTACATTCTTTCAATACTAATGCAATTAACAATAAGCTATTTAAATTGCAGGAACGCCCCCTGGTAATACTTCCTAAGCATATTCTTACTGCACTATTGGTTTAAAATAACAGAAAGTTACACTGAGAGTAAGGCGAATCTTTAAAATCTTTAAGCAGGGTAACAAGAGTGATAATTCCTTTGTCAAAATGAACACCGCGACTATCGCGCTTCGCTAATACACGGACTTCAGAAATATCAGCAGATTCCTTCCAAAACAAAGCTCTAACCACACGGAAATATGCCCAAATCTCCAGCGAACTTGCTCCGTACAACAAAGGGAGCTGGTTTTCTTTCTTCTTAAAAAAAATTGCAGCTGTGAGGGTTGAATGTATCTTCAAAAGAGGAGCCGATTTGAATAAAAATAAACAGCAAGCGCTATGAGATACTCACAGGGATGATCTGTCCACAGACTCCGATGGGTTCATGTTTTGTGAAGGTAAAATAATCTCCATCTGTAAGAGAAGAACATTATTATTCAGAGGTCCAGTTCAGCTTGGCAACACATGAAAGGTGTTTTGGGTGCATTTTAGTACCAACTTGTTATATATGGCACTGGAGCACAAAACATCAAAAAGCAATCTTTTAATGGTTTCTTCACAACTATGTTTGCCTATAAAAATTAAAAATTCTTTGAAAAGGGCTTTGAAGAAGAAAAAAAATATTAATAATGAATTTAAATGTATTTAATAAAAAATACATTTCATAGGAATGCACTGGTTATTTGCAGTTGAAACTTTGCAGAAAGCTAGATAGGCTTGAAGTAGGTTTACAGGAATGTAGTAATCCAAGTAATCGAGAAAGTCAACTCTCTGTTCCTATGTATGAGCCACTGTTAGTAAAGCTGTCTGTGTTAAGTGAGAGATGATCTTGCTGTCCACTAGCTGGGTGCACCCTGCTGCCAAGCATACATCCTACCAGGGCTGTTTCAAACAGCTACATCAGCCAGAACAACAAATACAGGACCCCAATCCTCTGAGCTCCAGCGCTCACAAGGGGGCATTGCCAGCGGGGCACTGACCATTAGCACTCAGATTTATAACACCATAGGGACTGCACGTGTTTACTGTTTAGATTATTATTATTTTTTCTTTTAAAAAAAACTTTGTTTTCTTTAAACTTTTAGCAAAGAAATGCAAGAAATGTTGCTAATCTGTTTTTCTAAAAAAAAAACATCATTTTTCTCAAATGCCACTCTTGAGAACCTCAAGAATTTGGATTTTTGGTGTACAGGCAAAGTTAAGTTATAGAACACTCCATTATCACAAATGGGTTCAGCTAATGGAGTTTTCATCAGGTTGGGGTTATTATTATATATTGGTATCGTTTACCAAACAACCCTTCAAATAACCTTTAGCCTTTGTTTTATCAACGTCTGAATCCTCCAGCTGTCACATCGAGGATCCTTTGCTTTGTAAACATACCTACTGGAATGGTCATCCCGTGGATCTTGTCAGCCCAGCCTGCAAAATATCTTAGTGTTTTTATGACTCCCTGAAGGTCCACATAGAAAGCCTGGAGAAAAGGTTTCCCACAATTCATTGATTCCAAAGTCTGAAAGGGAAGGTGGAGAGGGTGAGACAAGAGAAAATATGAAGACTTGCAGGTTGTATATTAAGGAAAGGATGATTGATATCCTACATAAAAGAGAAACATCTGGCCCCCAGGACACTTTGACATATCTCGTTTCATGCCGGTGACGCAACATTGGTTTTATGCGCTGTCAATTAAAAAATCTGATATTATGACAGCGAGACGTGGAGCCAAATAACTGGATCATTATTTAGAATCAGCAAGAAAGAGGTTAAGGCTTATCACACGGGATGGCAAACAAACAGAATGGAATTCCACAGTGTCTAGGTCTCATACTGGACACATACAGAAAGAAAAAAAAGTTCCAAGAGATTATTACTGGCTGTGAAACTTTTAAATCATCCTGCCCTGATATAATGTTTTTTTTTTTGTTTGTTTAATGTTTCGATTTATTAAAAGCATATGTATGGAACCTTCATAAAAGGCTAAACATGAAAGTGCTTCATGCAAAGTCAACCATGGCACAATTCTTATCACGGAAACAACCATGTGTTAAACTCCTAGTTTCCATCACTGTTGTGGGCACTTTTAAAAAAAATCAAGGGTAGATTTATTATTAAAGCAACAGAAGAAATCTGAATCCTGACTTAATGACCTCCTAGCTTCATTCCTCGCGCAGCTTTGTCTGAGCCAAAAAAAAGAAGATAACTGAAGTTTTTGGCATTTTTTGCACTGTTAGCAATAAATAATTGCACACAGTTAACCATCGTTCTTGTTACATGGAATTTTTGTAAAGCTACTTTAAGGATAGTTAGACTGTTTCTTGCTGGGTTTTTTTCCATTTTTATTATTTTATTTGAATTGTCTACCGCTTTGGTTCGGGTAGCAGGTGATCAATGAAATGTGCACAGGCTTACAGCGAGGATCGTCCTGTCCCTCTCCACCAGGTCTGCTAGCTTGTCCAGCAGTCTCCCTCTCTCGGAGGCGTCCATTCTCCTCCATACTGAGCCCAGAGTAAAGGCCAGCCGAGCTGCTTGTACAGCCTTGTCAGTGTCCGCCTGTGAGGAGAGACAGAGAGCGCAGAAGATATTACAGACCTCACAAGTCACAACAGCTGAGCACTTTAGCAACAGCCAAATTTTAAGTACCAACGGGTTCATTTGTGCCAGATCGCACCAGATTGAACACTTTGAAAATGATGAACCGTGTAAAAAAAAAAAATTCTATATACATATGAATTGCATAAACAAAAATGCTATCCCTCTACCTTAATGGCAAGATCTGCTATTTACAACCCCTGCAAGCACCCTAATATGAACCGGTACAAAAAACAAAATACATTTTGAAATATAATTAAGCAATACCATCCAATGTCTCTCATTACATGTAAATAATTGTGTTATTTAACTGAATAAAAACATCTAGGTCGCACACTAAATCAAGCAGGTTTTAAGCTTTTTTTTTGTAGTTTTTCCCCCTGTTGATCCTTAAATCTAGAGTGGGGTGGAGTAGCCATGTGCTTTCTCACGATAACTGCATGCCCAACCACATTAGTCTAAACCTTTTGTTTTTTTACTCTCCAGGCATTCGCTGTTGGAGCGGTGTTAACGATGCGGTGCCAGGCCCTGAATATCGCAGCCTTCTGCACTTCAGCCCAGCACTGCAGCCAACGAGCAACATCGTTTGTTTAAACTTTAATTAACAGAGGTTTCAATTCCACTGAGAATTTCTGCAGAAGAATATAAGAGCAAACTGTAACTCTATAAGCATTTTAAACTTACTTTTTCCGCTTCTTGAACATGACATATTTTCTCTCCATTTGATGGGTTATACACGGGGAATGTTTTACCACTTACTGACGTTTGCCACTCATTGTTTATGAAAATCTGAAACACAAAGCACAAACATACAAGTTGTAAGATTTTTAAAATCAGTTTAGCAGGGCATGGCAATGTATTCAGATCATTTCACATTGGTTGCAAGAGTCTGCAAACTGTTACTACAACACTGTTACCTAAAATGACATTGCCTTCTAAGTAAAAAATAAATAAATAGCTGAATAATATTGAATTTATTAGAATTATATGAGGCATTTAACAGTATGGCAGGTGTCTTCTTGTATTAAAGCCTTACAAATTAATCATAATAACACAAAGGTGTTCTGACACTTCAACAAGGCATTCTCATCTGCGGTCCCACACACCTAATGGGCTGCGTTTATTTATTTCAGCACCCTTCATCGTGGAAATGCAAGGAGCTCCCAAAAGAACATGTGCTCTGGAGCCCAAGGCCTCATGCACACACATTTTTGTTACCGCGACAACCGTATTAACAAACAGCACTTGCTGCGGTTGTGTGTTGTACACACACACACCTTTTATTATTGCAGTGAGTGACTCCCTGTTTAAACTAACAATTGAACTGGGACCCTCATTACACAACATTCGTTGGGTTTGTGTGGCGGCTAAACACAGTGGCGACGATCTGCAGTACCATGACGGTAGAATGAAACATTTGGCCGATCTTCCATCCAGAAGGCTGGTGGGAACGACTTGAGTGGTTTCCAAATGACTGGATTAAAAATGTACGCATTACTGAGACCTTTCCTGGAGTGCCAAAACACACAGATGAGACGTTTGGTCACACCATGGTGTTTGGGGACATGAATTGTCCCATATTGTTTTAATTTAAAAATACAATTTTTCTTTTATTTTCTTACAACAGAATATTATACAACTGTACTTGGATTAAATAAAAAAAAAAAAAAGTATATTATATGTATGCATGATTTATTATTATTATGAATTTACTATTCATCAATATTACAAGGCGGTTGTCACTGCCTTTTGCAACCAAACTGTATGTGTATTAAGAGTGAAAGGTGAACCTGCAACAGCATTTAGGCTGCATCTGTACGAGGCCTAAAAGTCTTTGTTAAATAGACTTTGCATCATTTCCAAGGTCTCGTGTTAGAACTGGAAAGGAGACATCTCCAAACATGAATATCTGGGTTTAGTAAACAGGAGAAACCTGCTCATTTTGCTAGATACCAGTCTCCCTCCTAAGAACCAATTCCTAGTTAGTCTTCAGTGTGAAAATACAACTTTTATGCTGAAGCTTTCTGAGTGTGAAAGTTGATTCAGGCAGGTGTTAGGCAACCATCTCCTGAGTTAACAAGCAGCTTACTGAAGCCCCCTCAGTGTTGAATACTCATTTTTCCTCTCTAGGGAGCCCTTGGAAGTCCAGACAAGCAATGAAAGTGAGAAATATCCCTATCGAAGATGAGACACCTTACACACACATTTCACAACTCACTGCTCTTTTATTAGATCATAAAACACACGGCATGCTTGCTTTTGTCATGTGTAAAAAGAAGCAGTTCATTAAATACTGCTAGCATGCATTAACAGCCTGCTGCTCGGAATTACCAGGCTTGTACAACAAAAACTTTTGTTTAGTGAATTGTACTTAGATCACTGTCCTACTACTGCTTTTAAATAGTATAAAATCAATTTTCACGATTTTGTGGCAATGCAGTCCATAATATTTTAACTGCAAATTTACATTATTCTTATACTGACAGGTTAATCCACTAAAGAAGCACAAATGTTTGGACGCAAAACTTTCCAAGCTAACATTAAAAGGATAACACAAATCAAGGGCTGACAAGATTAACTAACAACCTTAACTGGGAGTTTTCATTATAGATGTTTTATTTACCTCTGTATCTAAGGGTCTTTGTGTTTAGCACATCTGCTGGTTTAAATACTGCACTTTACTTTGAGCACAAGAACCACTGAAAACAACTCATGTAACATGGGAGGAAACCACACAGTGTTATTCTCACCAAACCTTAGGAACTCCTCTGCATGTTTATCTTAGAGGTTTGAAGACATTTTAATTGGCAGTAAAGCGTAGAGTGTTTACTTTTGTGCAGGTATTAAATACCAGTTCTTTTGGAAGCATTTCAAGACTGAATCCTCCAGCTGGTTCTTTTACGAGGAGTATGGGGTGTTCTGTATCAGCTCGTACCATTCGGCAGACACTCCCACTACCTACAATCAGATTCCATTCCAATTATTCTGATACAGAACCCATTTAGCATTTTCAATGGGATATCACCTGCTCACTAGATGTATACATTTGGACCCATTCTGTCTGACTCTCATTAAAGGCACTTCATAAAAATGTCACTGCTAAGACAACTGATGACACACTGCAAAAACAGAAAACCCTACAGAGCACTAAATTAGATTTAAATTTATAGTACCCACTGTAGAGGAACGCTTTAAATCAGAGGAGCCCTTTGACAGCCCAAACGTCTCAGTAAGAATGCAATCCGCAGGGAGCTTTATGCTCTGCCTAACTCCTCTCACGCTAAAAAAGGGAGAAGAAAATAACCTTAGAAAAGAAGAGTTCTGGACTCCCATCTAAATCACGCTCCGAAATGGACGGCACTTGGGACGTTCATTGTTCCATCCCTGCACTGAATCTCTTTCACCTTTACTAGCCCCATTGAGTGGCCTGATTAAGATAGGGAGCTTGGACAATAAATCAGCTCTTAAGGTTTCAAAACAAAACTCATTCTGGTTTGGCAATTGGATCCTAACATGTTAAAAATGCAGATACAAAGTGGGTTATGTTTTTTCTTTTTGTATAGTTTCAATGCAGCCAACATTGTTGCTATTCAAGTCTCTGAATAATGTAGTGCTGTTCGTGGTGTTATTAAAAATGACAAGTAATAACATTGGGAAGTTGTCTTTGTAATGCTTCAGAAAATGGGTCTACGTTCTATGTGCACATTACTGCAAAGCGGGGACTGTTGGGCTTTTCAGAAATGTATTTTAAACTTTATTATCTATGGTCTGATGTACTTTAATATGATGTACTCTAATAAAGAAATGGAACATTATTAAAATAGGCAAGTTAATTTAATTGATGAGTTTAAAAGCCACACATGCAATTCATTTAAAACAGTAAGAGAAAAGGAACACATGGCACAAGTTGTTTAAGATGCCTAATTAAAGCACAAAGTGGTCTGACATTTTCACAAACCAGTGCCTATTGTTTCAATATCACTGATTAGTAGCTGAAAAATAGAAACTCTCACGCCCAGAGGTTTTCATGCAGGTAAGTATAGAAAGGATATAAATGACAAAACTTGAGGTGTTCTAATACATTTGCACACTACTGTATATAATAGTGAATTAATCTCACAGTCAATATTTAGGCGGGCTCACAGCCTTTATATTTGTTGTGCTTGCTACTGTGTATTTGTGCATCATTAAGCCAGACACTGTATATAGTTAGGAAATATTGTTGATTGTGGAAAAAGTGTATTCTTTCATATGGTTTACTTTTTCATTTGGCTGTTCAAATATAATGAATCAAATGAATGCTTATGATAAAATATTTACAGCTGCATTGCATCTCGGCTTTCATACACAAACATTGTGGGGATTCAATGTTTGTAAAGAAATGATTCCCTAAACATTTTGGACAAGTCCTGGAATCCTTCTTTTAGCATTTTTTTTTTTGTTTGTTCTAAGTGTTGGAAACGGGTTATTCTAATTATAATTTAGCAAAGTGTTTATGTCTATTCCCAGCACAGCTGCAAGCCTCCATGCAAGCTGAGCACGTTTTAGCAAAGCTTACATTTAAGTTAAGTAGTGGTTATGGTATGCTTGTATACTGGATGACAAGTGATAAGATAATTAGGCATCCTTTTCTCCCCAATAATAAGTGGTTTAGCATTAAAATCTAGGTCAGTACTGATCTGGTTTTTCACACTCAGACATGTTTTTTACAGTCTTGAAAATTTTTTTTTTTGGGTGGGGGTGTTTGCACAGGAAGAGGATTTTAACATCCAAATAATAATAGCATCCCATAGGAGAAAGTGTTCTGGGTGAATTGAGAAATGAATGGGAATTTCTAGTTCCATTGATTTAGGAACATTCCTCAAAGCTGATCCATTTTTCATATGTGCCTTTCTCCTTGGAGACCCACAGGGCTGCAAGACCCAGGGCATAAGATGCCAAAATATTTACTGGAGAAACAGCACATCTGTTTGGCCCCCAGCATCTTCTCATTGCTGGAAGAACTGTGGATTTTATAATGAGGCTCATTTCTCGATAATTTCAAGGGCGCGCTCAAAATTCCGGAGACTAATATTCTATAACATTAGAGATACAACTGGGCACCTGTGCCTGAGTCTGCTCAGGAAGTTCCATATCCTTTCCTATCTCGGGAAGTTCAGTTCCACTCCCTTCTGGAAAGATGTCAGGATTTATAATTATTATTGTAACAGGCTAGGAGAGGGTACGTGAAACAGACACAGCTGCCGTTTTTCTCTTCTTTGTTACAAAGCTGATATAACAAACCTTTCAGTTTCTTTAAACTTTCTTTACTTATTCTGTTACTTCTAGTGTCTTTTGTTGTGGTGCCAGCTGGTGTGTTATCAACTCAAAAAATAAACCATCATCCCCCAAAAACTGCCACGTCACATCCCAATTAATAAACCATCATCCCCCAGTAACTGCCACGTCACACCCCAATTAATAAACCATCATCCCCCAGTAACTGCCACGTCACACCCCAGTTAATAAACCATCATCCCCCAGTAACTGCCACGTCACACCCCAGTTAATAAACCATCATCCCCCAGTAACTGCCACGTCACACCCCAATTAATAAACCATCATCCCCCAGTAACTGCCACGTCACACCCCAATTAATAAACCATCATCCCCCAGTAACTGCCACGTCACACCCCAATTAATAAACCATCATCCCCCAGTAACTGCCACGTCACACCCCAATTAATAAACCATCATCCCCCAGTAACTGCCACGTCACACCCCAATTAATAAACCATCATCCCCCAGTAACTGCCACGTCACACCCCAATTAATAAACCATCATCCCCCAGTAACTGCCACGTCACACCCCAATTAATAAACCATCATCCCCCAGTAACTGCCACGTCACACCCCAATTAATAAACCATCATCCCCCAGTAACTGCCACGTCACACCCCAATTAATAAACCATCATCCCCCAGTAACTGCCACGTCACACCCCAATTAATAAACCATCATCCCCCAGTAACTGCCACGTCACACCCCAATTAATAAACCATCATCCCCCAGTAACTGCCACGTCACACCCCAATTAATAAACCATCATCCCCCAGTAACTGCCACGTCACACCCCAATTAATAAACCATCATCCCCCAGTAACTGCCACGTCACACCCCAATTAATAAACCATCATCCCCCAGTAACTGCCACGTCACACCCCAATTAATAAACCATCATCCCCCAGTAACTGCCACGTCACACCCCAATTAATAAACCATCATCCCCCAGTAACTGCCACGTCACATCCCAATTAATAAACCATCATCCCCCAGTAACTGCCAAGTCACACCCCAGTTAATAAACCATCATCCCCCAGTAACTGCCACGTCACACCCCAATTAATAAACCATCATCCCCCAGTAACTGCCAAGTCACACCCCAATTAATA
Organism: Polyodon spathula; assembly: GCF_017654505.1. Lineage (NCBI taxonomy): Eukaryota > Metazoa > Chordata > Actinopteri > Acipenseriformes > Polyodontidae > Polyodon > Polyodon spathula. Next base: position 10,931,568 of record NC_054557.1, read on the forward strand.
AACCATCATCCCCCAGTAACTGCCACGTCACACCCCAATTAATAAACCATCATCCCCCAGTAACTGCCATGTCACAAAGCAATTATTATTCTGCGCAGCATCAGATCAGGCTTAAATGCAATTTAAGCTTTTTTGCTTCCTTACAAACTTTCTGCAACTATTAACAGTTTTTTTTTAACCCTTTTCTATCCCTTCGCATTAAAAAAAGCATCTGTAACTGTTTAGCTAACATGAAATTGTCTTAACTACATTTGTTTATATTTAAGCTGCATACTGTAACTGAAAACATTAATGTGATCCTCTTCCATTTAGCTGGGTAAGTACAGACTGACAGTGTGGGAGTGCTGAGTGCAGTTGTGCTGGGGGGAGAAAGCTCAGTGGGTAGTCTGTCCAGCCTTAACAGAGTAGGAGAAGACAACACTTGGGCTTTCCTATCGCAGATCAATCTAATGAAAGGGGAAAGGGGCCTGGACTCTCCTTGGATTTGTTATCATTGAACAACCCCCCATCCCACCACCACCACCACCACCAAATGTTTGCACTGTGTATTCTCTTACCCCCTTAATTAGGAAGAGCCTTTAAAGCGTTAAGCCTTTCATTTGCAAATGGCAGCCCTGCAATCAAAGGAGGTGTCTGTTTATTTTCTTACTTACTGTAGGGGGACGCACTGGAGGAAGAAAACACAAAGCATTGTTTATATGACTTGGGATTAGATGGTTAATTAGTTTGGGTAATCAAGGGTATCCCTGCATCCCCCCGAATATAGTACTCACCCGTACAGCCACTCAGAACAGCAGTGGATTTCCATTCATGTTTTATAATTACCAGTGTGCAAAGACACCATAACTAAATACATGACTGTGTGAATGTGATCTTCATTTGTAAAGTATAACCTCATTTCATGAGATATTTGTGGATGAAATCATAGCTGTGGCTCCCTGTGTATATCCAAAAATTCCAGTGTCAGATTTATGAGATTAATGTTGATGCCCTTGCAGACATTCCAAAGAAAACTGCTTAGCAAAACTGCAAAGGCTTTTCGTTTTCATCATTATTAGTTTGTTTCTATACCATTGAGGGCAATGAACAAAGTGGCCAGGAATAACATACATTGCGCTGTATAATTATTTAGAACCACATACTTACACTCTCCTCACCAACTTTAGTTTAGTTTTTTTTTTTGTTTGAAAACAGATCTTTTGAACAAAGTAACTTTTTGAAGTATTTTAATTTATGAGGCAATCATAAATCGTCTTCAATATTTCAAGTGCACGGGTGGCTTTCTTATTCGGCTACAGAAGGAAGCTCATGATCAAACATTGGAAATTGGTGGAATGTCAGCTCATTTGCAACGGGCCCCTTTTCGGTCTGATCGCTCTCCATGGCATGATAAATCACCAGCAGTACCCCTAGCTTCGCACGCTTGATCTTATCACAGCAAGACTGGGTTTTGAAGTGAAGAACTCCAGATCTCTCAGGTCAAAGACGAACAGCAGAGACACTGACCCGCACGTTGCTGGAGGACCATATATTAGACCCAAGTGGCTGGTAATGAGCTTCTGCAAAACTCCATCCCTGTAGAATCTTAATAACTTTAAATACTTGCACAAAAAAAAGCATCAAGCATGGGACTACAATGTGATCATCATCTCTGGCCCTTCTCAGCTGAGTAGATTGAAAGAGGACTTCAGGACTCCAATTAGATATAAATAAGAGCGTAAATTGAAGAATCTAATAAAACCCTGGTCTGTTTTTTTAAATCATGTTGGGGTAGTTAGTGATTGTTTTGGTAGCTTTCAAAGACTTTTCACAGCTGAAAAGTTAAATCACCAGCTCAAAATAAACCAAAAAAAAAAACCTAGAGGTTACATTTTAACTGAAAAGAAGCAAATGTGCTTTACATTTAGTTTATCCTTAACTCTGAATGGCCTATAATCTGCAATCAGTATGTAATTTTCTGATCAAACTGGCTTTAAGGTACTCATTAGCCTTGGCTGAGCCTGTTTTGTAAGAAATATGTGAATAGGATTGTATCTGAAATAATTTATTAAATCAAAGATAATCGTCCACAGAACCTCCTCCTAATTTAATTTTCAAGTACTGGTCTGGTTAAAAACTACAAGAATGGCAACACTGTACCTCTAGATGATTCTAGATGTGGAAAAAGGATACAGCTTGACATATAGTCTTGTGCAGGGTGTATCTTAAGTGACATTGATCCACACACCCTTCAGTACAGCAATTCAATATCAGATTACCTCTGGACACAGTGCAAACTGCAGTTTAATCAGGGTAAGCACTTTCTGAAAATGTATGAAATTCATGCCTTCTACACATGGTGAAAACCTGGGACTGGGATGGTGGATGTAAATCAGTGACCATCTAAAAAACCACAGTGCATCCACATTGAATAGCGGTCCCTTTGTTTCTCTGTGGACGCTCGGTGTGCACATCCCCCTTACCTCAGCTGGAGCGCTTGTAATGCTAATAGAATGCGGGGGAAACCTGCTAGCCCCCTGCTGTTTACAAGGCAACATTTATACTCAAGGTGCTGAACTCCGTGATACATAGTCACTAAATGGATGCAGCCACCAGAAAGGTTTTAATTTGAGAAGTGTTTCACCCGGCCGGGCGGGCACAAATACCTACCAGCACGTAAACATGCAAAATATTAATTACACTAAACACATGTAGCCTGCTTTTAAAACAGTGAGAATGTCAATAATACCCTTCAGTGGAGGTTAAATTTACTGCATAGCTCAGCAGTGATGTGAAACACCACAGCTCCCCAATCTGATTCCTTAAGCAATGATTGGATTCTTCTGTGGACCAGTCGAAGCCTAATGCATTGTTTAAGGTTCAAAGCACTTACTCTCCCTC